>NW_028275160.1:17829826-18131076 GCF_013281855.1 Momordica charantia
GGTTCCGGTTATGTAGCCTAGACATATGACCTTAACCCGAGGTTGCGACTATTTCCATCCTAAAACTAAGATATCTCTCATAATAGACATATTAGGGAATGTCTTAGGACTTTGAACTTGCTTAGACATAAGTCAAGTGAAAAGCGTAGTCGTTGGTTCCTAAAGTAAAATGCATATCGTCCTTAGTGTATCCTTGATTCTTTGTTGGCTAATTTGAAGTAATTCGGGCTAGGTTTTACCATTATAAGACCAAATCCCAAATCCAAAACCATTATTTTGTGACCACTTCCCATTTTACAAGAATCACTCATTTCAACGTTCACTATTCATTAAAACTTTAGAGTTTGGAAATTATTTTGAAGTCCTTGAGGATCGATACTTGGATACTCCATCCATTTTATATTACTCTGACAGGTGTGCGCTTGCATCTATAGAATTGTTACCACGCTTAGTGCGTGCGTTCAGCATAACCTCAGTCAAGTTTTTGGCGCCGTTGCCGGGGACTTTAGTTTTAAAATTATTTTCAAATTCTTTTAAGTTTTTATTTTTGTGAATTGTTGTTGGGTGTAATTTCCATCCACCGTTTTTGTTCTATATTTTTGGTCGTTTATCTCACAAGGGTAAGTTAAAGTGCATGAGCACAAGATCTTTTCTTCTACCCCTTGACCCTGAGATTGAGCGGACCCTTCGAAAAACTCGAAAAGAGCAAAGACTTTGAAAACAACTAGAAAAGCAAAAAGAGAGAGAAGGTGAAATCAGTCCTGAAAGTGAGGTAGAAAGTACGAGCACATCAATGGCAGATATTCCACCTCGTGATCCGGTTGATCCACCTGCTGTTAACGGTAATATGAGGGATCACGCAAGAAATAATGAATTCAACCATATCCAGATGGCAGACAACAGAGACGTGGCAATGAGAGAATATGCCGCCACGGCTTTTCAAAATTTTGATTCAGGGATAGTCAACCCTATTCCAGCCCACGCAAACTTTGAGCTTAAACCAATGATGTTCCAAATGTTGCAGACAATTGGACATTTTGGAGGGCAGGAACATGAGGATCCACATGATCATCTGAAATAATTCATTCAAATTGCAAATGCATTTCGATTACCTGGTATAACAGACGATGCTCTTAGACTGACACTTTTTCCATTTTCTTTGAAGGACCAAGCTAGACCATGGCTCAATGCATTTCCACCGGGATCCATCACCCCATAGGGGTCGTTAGTGGAGAAGTTCTTAACAAAATTCTTCCTACCTACTCGCCACACTGATATCAGAGAGGAGATCATCTCCTTTAGACAGTATGATCGTGAACCTGTTCACGAGGCGTGGGAAAGATTTAAAGAACTAATCAGGAAATGTCCGAACCATGGCTTGCCGGCATGCATCCAGATAGAACATTTCTTTAGAGGTTTAGATCATCCTACTAAGATGATGCTAAACAATGCTGCCAACGGAGCCTTTACAAAGAAGACATTCAACGAGATAGTCGACATCCTAAATGACTTAGCTTCACACAACGAACTATGGTGTTAGCAAAGATCTAGGGCAGCACCAAAGAAGCAAGATCCAGCTGGAGTTTTGGCTCTAGACATTGCGACCTCGATGCAAAAAGAGATGGTTACAATGAACCAGAGGCTGAAAGAGATGGCGTTGGGAATAAAAAATCCATTAGCCACGCCGATACAACCTGTGCAGTCGGATTATTGCACTTCTGCCCTTGTTTGCCAAGTCAACGATGTCATTTGTTCCTTTTGCAGTGAAAACCATATTTATGATAATTGTCCACATAACCCTGCTTCCGTTTTTTATGTAGGACATGGGAACAATAGGAACTTTAACCCATATTCAAACACCTACAACCCAGGTTGGAGGCACCACCCTAATGTCTCATGGGGAGGTCAAGGAGGTACGAATGGTTTTAATCAAGGGCAGAGCCAGCAGAACCAGCAGCCCTATGTTCCACCTACACAGCAATACATCCCGCCACCGCAACAGCAGTACAATCAGAGAACACAGACTCCACCAGTTCAAAATAACAACTCAAATCATGAGAATATGATGAAGGAGTACGTGGCCTGAACCGACGCAGTGATAGAATCCCAAGCGGCATCTGTAATGCCCCAAGATGTTATATACCATCCTAGGCAATGCTACATAATTCACCTGTCTAGCCTTAACTCTAAACACGAGATAATCAGCTCCCTGGGAAATAATTTAAATGAAATAAAGCTTCGACTCCCATAATTTTCACCAGAAATATCAATTTTAGAAACTGTCAAAACTTCGCTCTCCGTGGGCAATTTAAAAACAAAGACATCTCATATCCGCCTCAGTGGCTAAAATTCTTAAATAAATAAAACAACCGTACACCTAAACTCCAACGACAACAGTGACGCGTTTAACAACAACATCCAAAAAAAATAAAGGTAGTTCTAAAGAAAACAAAATCGCTCCTCGGTCCACACCTAGCAATAAAATAAATCTCAACGCTACTCGTACCAAACGACCCTTCCCTCTATCCTCACTAACTCGACTAGTGATCCCTCCTCGGTCAAGCCCCCTCCACGTCATCACCACGGTCGACCCTGTTCTCACCTGAAAACAAATAAGGATAAAAGGGGGGTGAGCACATAAGGTACTCCGTAAGTAGCCCTTCCTAACTAACACAAAAGTCATGCTCACAGTCACGACATATAAAATAAAACGATAGCAAGATAATTAAATAGACAGCGAGAGATAAAAAAAAACAATAACTTGACAATTACATACAACAACCATGCGTCGGAAACTACCAAGACCACAACCATATGATTCACTAGCCCTTGTCCCACAGTACTAAACCTCCCTTTACACCCCCCTGTGACACTCCCCGTTTAACTTCTCGAGGCATGACGGCTCTTGACATTTATTCCCAAGATGCCGCCCCCCCTCCTTTTACAGTACTTGATGTTCGACCTTGCCATTTATTCCCAAGGCCTAACACCACTACTTCGCAAGCACCACTCCACTTTAGTCCTTCAAGCCTAACTCCTCGAGTCGCATTGGCCCTTGACATTTATCCCCAAGGCCTCAATACTCCTCTACAGAAACTTGATATTCGGCCTTGCCATTTATTCTAAGGACCTGAACTGTGCACCGGTCCTTGCCGTTTATCCCCATGGTACCGATGACTTCCCAACGTATTGGTCCTTGACATTTATCCCCAAGACCCCAATACTCATTTACAGAAATTTGATGTTCGACCTTGTCATTTATTCCCAAGGCAACTACTCAAGGCTTTGAACCTCCAAGCGATTTATATGCATTTCAGAGAAGACCACCCATAGTTTAATAGACTACGAACCCGTCCCTTCACCCTTCACCCTTCACCAATTCACTAGCCCTCCCAAGACCACCTACAAGTATATTTCCCACATTCCAATTCCCTGCACAGTTCACAAGCATGCTTTTCTTTGCAATAAACAGGTCACCACCCAACAGCTCACAACTAAAACAATATAAACTAATTATCAGTTTAACAACGCGAGCATTTCATTTAGAACATGTTTGCAAAACGTCATGAGGCAGTTACTTTTAACCACAACAATTCAGAATCTACTAGTCACCTCCAACAATAAGAATAGAAAGCATGTTTCCTCATAAGTGTTCAATAATAGAAAGACGGCAACAAAATCACTAGAAGTTCACACATCAAAACTAACTATCCCTACATGCTCAATTAAATTATTTTAGCTAAAAATCAGCATCAAAACCATTCCGTTAACGCTACATAACGCACGCACTTGCCCCCCGGTGCTACTTACACAACCACGACCTTAAGTTTGCGTCGAACTCACACCTACGCACAAAACAGAAAAAAAACAGCAATATAAATATACTGTTCAGCCTTCGAAAACAACTCTAAGAGGGTTCAACGGGTCTCATTACCGCAAAACGACTTCGTGTAGGTGTGGGTAAATTAGATCTAGCTTGCAAAAGGGTGGGTAGCATAAATTGCGCTTCGAACGGATGAAGTTAATCACCAGACACCACCCATAACACTGCTGTCCACGTTTTTACAGCAGCAAAAAATGCCCAAAATAACCTGCTGCTGCCCGAGACCACGCGCCGCCGCCTGCTGCTGCCGGACGCCCGTGCTAGCTGCTGCCAGACGCCGCCTGCTGCTGCCCGAGCCCGACGCTGCTGCTGCCGTGCTACTGTCCCGATGCCGCACCTGCTACTCAGATGTCCCCGCTGTTCGTCACGTCGCCTGAACGGAGCTGCTCGCTGGAGAAGAAGAACCCGAGTGGGGATGGTCGGCGGCTTCAACAAGAGAGGGAAAGGGAGGAAAAAGAAGAGTAAAAGGACAAGGGCTAGGGTTTTTTTTGTCTTAAACCTTTAACTCCTTTGGGCTTGGGTTCTTTTCCTTTTCTTTAAGGCCCACTTACCCAACCCCTCCTTGTTAAGACAAGCCACTAATATAATTTCGTAATTGGCCCAATGGCCCAAAACAAGTGTCACATAGCGGAATCCGTACTAAACCATAATTTGATAAATAACTACGCGCTAGTAACTCACCACTAATTCTGTAGCAATACACAATAGCCGAGATGCCACACTTAAATTAAATAAAGATAACTGATGAATCAAACAAAATAAAATGAAATAAATAAATAAATAAATAAAAAATCTATTTTGTTATAAAAATTTCCCGGAACTCGAGTCAAGCTAACCTGAGTAACGCGGGGCGTTACAGACTTCCCCCCTTAAAAAACTTTCGTCCTCGAAAGTTCGTTGCTCGAACAATTCAGGATAATGGGCCCTGATTTCGTCTTCTCTCTCCCAAATAGCCTCTTCTATTTGGTGGTTCCTCCACAAGACCTTCACCAAGTCAATCACCCGGTTCCGCAGCACTTTGCTCTCTCTCGCTACGATCCCAATGGGAACTTCCTTATAGCACAATGTTTCATCTACCTACTGTAACGCCCCGCGTTACTCAGGTTAGCTTGCCCCGAGTTCCGAAAAATTTTATAACAAAATAGATTTTGTTTATTTATTTATTTCATTTTATTTTATTTGGTTGATCAGTTATCTTTATTTAATTTAAGTGTGGCATCTCGGCTAGTGTGTATTGTTACAGATTTAGTGGTGAGTTAGTAGCGTGTAGTTATTTATCAAGTTATGGTTTAGTACGGATTCCGCTATGTGACACTTGTTTTGGACCATTGGGCCATTTACGAAATTATATTATTGGCTTGTTTTAACAAGGAGGGGTTGGGTAAGTGGGCCTTAAACAAAAGGAAAAGAACCCAAGCCCAAGGGAGTTAAAGTTTTAAAACAAAGAAAAACCCTAGCCCTTATTCTTTCCTCTTCTTCTTCCTCCCTTTCCCCCTCTTGTAGGAGCCGCCGGCCACCCCCCACTCGGGTTCTTCTTCTCCGGCGAGCAACTCTGTTCAGGCGACGCGATGATCAGCGGTGACATCGGAGCAGCAGGTGCAGCGTCGGGCTCGGGCAGCAGCAGGCAGCGTCGGGCAGCGCAGTAGCAGCGTCGGAGCAGCAGGCGGCGTCGGGCAGCACAACAGCAGCGTCGAGCGTCGAGCAGCAGCTGGCGCGGGCGTTGAGCAGCAGCAGGCGGCGGCGCGTGGTCTCGGGCAGCAGCAGGTGCGGCGGGGCGGCGCGTGGTGGCTGTTCAAGGTGTTTTCCCTCGATCCGACAACCTCCAACGACTCGAATAGCTTAGATCCGGGAAGCCCGGTAATTTTCTTTGACCCACCCTTGTTCGAAGTTAGATTTGGATTACCCACACCTAAACGAAATCGATTTGGAATACCCACAACTAAGCGAAGTTGTTTTGTAGTAACGGGCATCAAATCGAAGCTGTTGGAGGTCATTTTGGGCGTTTCTCGCTGGTGTAAAAACGTGGACAGTAGTATTTTGGATGGTACCCGGTGATTAACTTCATCCGTTCGAAGCCCGATTTACGCTACCCACCCCTTTGCAAGCTAGATCTAATTTACCCACACCTACACGAAGTCGTTTTGCGGTAATGAGACCCGTTGAACCCTCTTAGAGTTGTTTTCGAAGGCTGAACAGTATATCTATATTGCTGTTTTTTTTCTGTTTTTGTGCGTAGGTGTGAGTTTGACGCAAACTTAAGGACGTGGTCGTGTAAGTAGCACCAGGGGGCGAGTGCGTGCGTTATTTAGTGTTAACGGAATGGTTTTGATGCTGTTTTTCTTGCTAAAATAATTTAATTGAGCATGTAGGGATTGTTAGTTTTGATTTGTGAACTTCTAGTGATTTTGTTGCCGTCTTTCTATTATCGAAAACTTATGAGGAAATATGCTTCCTGTTCTTATTGTTGTAGGTGACTAGTAGATTCTGAATTGTTGTAGTTAGAAGTAACTAGCTCATGACGTTTTGCAGATATGTTGTAAATGAAATGCTCGCGTTGTTAAACTGATAATTTAGTTTATATTGTTTTAGTTGGGTGTATCTTGTTTGTTACGAGGAAAAACATGCTTGTAAACTGTGCAGTGAATTAGAATGTGGCAAATTTACCTGTAGGTGGTCATGGGAGGGTTAATGAAGTGGTGAAGGGTGAAGGGTGAAGGGACGGGTTGGTAGTCCGTTAACTATGGGTGTTCTGACCTGAAAATGCATATAAATCGCTTGGAGGTTCAAAGCCTTGAGTAGTGGCCTTGGGAACAAATGACAAGGCCGAACGTCAAATTTCTGTGAATGAGTATTGGGGTCTTGGGGATAAATGTCAAGGACCAATACGCTGGGAAGTCATCGGTACCTTGGGGATAAATGGCAAGGACCGGTGCACATTTCAGGCCTTGGGAATAAATGGCAAGGCCAAACATCAAGTTTCTGTAGAGGAGTATTGAGGCCTTGGGGATAAATGTCAAGGGTCAATGCGACTCGAGGAGTTAGGCTTGAGGGATTAAAGTAGAGTGGTGCTTGCGAAGTAGTGGTGCTCGGCCTTGGGAATAAATGGCAAGGTCGAACATCAAGTACTGTAAAAGTAGGGGGGGCGGTATCTTGGGAATAAATGTCAAGAGCCGTCATGCCTCGAGAAGTTAAGCGGGGAGTAACACAGGGGGGGGTGTAGAGGAAGGTTTAGTACTATGGGACAAGGGCTAGTGAATCATTGGTTGTAGTCTTGGTAGTTCCGACGCATGGTTGTTGTATGTAAATGTCAAGTTATTGTTCGCTATCTCTCGCTGTCTATTTAATTGCCTTCCTATCGTTTTATTTTATATGTCGTGACTGTGAGCATGATTTTTGTGTTAGTTAGAAAGTGCTACTTACGGAGTACCTTACGTACTCACCCCCCCTTTTTATCCTTATTTGTTTTCAGGTGTGAACAGGGTCGACCGCGGTGATGACGTGGAGAGGGCTTGACCGCGGAGGGATCACTAGTCTAGTTAGTGAGGATAGAGGGAAGGGCCGTTTGGTACGAGTAGCGTTGGGATTTATGTTAATGCTAGGTGTGGACCGAGGAGAAATTGTGTATTCTTTAGAACTACTTTATTTGTTATGGATGTTGCTGGTAAACGCGTCACTGTTGTCGTTGGAGTTTAGGTGTACGGTTGTTTTATTTATTTAAGAATTTTAGTCACTGAGGCGGATATGAGATGTCTTTGTTTTTAAATTGCCCACGGAGGGCGAAGTTTTGACAGTTTATAACATTGATATTTCTGGTAGAACGTATGGGAGTCGAAGCTTTATTTCATTTAAATTATTTCCTAGGGAGTTGCTTATCTCGTGTTTAGAGTTAAGGCTAGCCAGGTGAATTATTTAGCGTTGCCTAGGATGGTATATAACATCTTGGAGCGTTACACCTGCAATGGTTCGTAATCCAAGACGTGGGAAGGGTCATGGACGTATTTCCTCAACATGGACACGTGGAACACGTTATGCACTGCACTCAATGACGGTGGCAAGGCCAACCGGTAAGCGACCGGGCCGATGCGCTCCAAGATCTCAAAAGGACCAATAAACCTTGGACTGAGTTTTCCCTTCTTACCAAAACGTAGGTGATTACGCTTGTTTACATGCGTAAAAAGAAGGTTTTAGATGCTGTTTTTACTATGTTTTAACTTTGTTTTGGACTTTTTCTCGGTCGTTTGAGTTCCAATTCATGCAAAATTCATATATGATGGTTTGTGGTTGGCTTATATTATATTTATTACATTTTAGGACCATTTGGGAGTGGAAATTAATCAAAAGAAGCAAAAAGACGAAAAAGTACCTCAGGAGGCGCCAGACGCCTGGGAAGCCTGCAGAAAAACTGGTTTTCCTCCAACGTTGCCCTTAATGAAACGCGTCTTCCAATGCGTTTTGGTGGTTCCAACCGATGCATACGTGTAGAATAAGTGTTCCACTATCAGTTTGAGCATGATTTAGTCAGTCAAAGGAGTTGGAAATGGGTGATTCACCATCGTTTTAGGACCTACCTAACCAATTCTGCACAACTATAAATTCCAGCAGCTTCTCCACCAAATTCATCAAGCCTTGTTTCTTTATTGCTTCTCTTGATCAATGTGCGTTGTCTGAAAAGCGATGCGGGGCTCATTTTGTGAATAGTTCTATGCAAAAGTTGCTGGCAAAATACAATGTGCGTCATAGGGTTGCAACAGCATATCATCCTCAATCGAATGGGTTAGCCGAAATATCTAATAGGGAGATAAAAAAAATTTTAGAAAAAACTGTAAGTCTTAACCGTAGGGATTGGTCTTTGAAGCTTGATGATTCACTTTGGGCATATAGGACATCATTTAAGACTCTCCTCGGCATGTCCCCCTATAGGCTAGTCTTTGGAAAAGCATGTAATTTGCCTCTTGAGCTAGAATATAAAACATTTTGGGCTACTAAGAAATTAAATTTTGATTTGTCGGCTGCAGGTGAAGCGAGGACGTTACAATTGTTGGAATTAGAAGAACACATGCAATTTTCTTATGAGAATGCTAAGCTGTTTAAAGAAAAAACTAAACAGTGGCATGATAGGCGTCTTCGGCCGAACAATCTTCAAGAAGGTGATCTGGTTCTGTTATTCAATTCTAGGTTGAAACTTTTTCCTGGGAAACTTAAGTCTAGATGGGCTGGTCCCTTTAAAATTTTTAAAGTCTACCCATATGGGGCAGTGGATCTAGTCGACTCTTAGGGAAGTATTTTTAAAATAAATAGGCAGAGACTTAAGCTGTATTTTGGAGAACTAGTGGATAGAGGAAAAACCTCTATTCAACTTTCAGGTCAATAAATGTTTGCGAAAAATGTTTTTCCTTCTTATCCGTTTTTGAAAGAACAAAAGTAAAGGAAGGAAGTTTTTGTATCTTACATTCTTTTTGTTTAATCATAAAAAGTTTTGTTTATTGAGAATGTTATTGAAAACGTTAAAAAAAGAAAGAAAGAAACAAATAATAATAAACACAAATAAGAAAAAAAAAATTTCGCAGGCGCCTAGCGCCTACCCTTTGCAAAAAATAAAAATCACACAGGCGCCTGGCGCCTGCTCTGTTTTTTTTTTCCAGTATTTCGAATTTCTTTTTCCTTCGTGATTTGGGTTTCATTTTTTCTTTTATGGGTTTTATTTTGGGTCAAATATTAATCCTTTGTGATTTAAGTTTCAAATCTCTCCTTAAACTCAAAAATACTTCAATTCTTGTTTCCCTAATCCTATTTGGAATCCAAACTTATTTTTTCCTTTTAGGTTTAGGAAACCTAGTTGAACTTAAATCTCAATCCCTTTCCATTTAGGATTTAGTTTGGGGAAAGCTTTAAATAGACCCATTTCCTAAGCTTTACAACTCCACCAAAACCCACACAACTCTCTTCTTCCGCTTTGTTTTTTCGAAAAAAAAAACCATTCCCTTCCCCACCATTGTTCTCGATTTCAGCCACCACCAAAAACAAGAAGAAATTTCCAGCATTTGCTTACTTCTATGGCTTCTTCTTCTCAACATACTTCACTTCCTACCTCTTCTACTCAAGCCCCAACTGCCACAAGCATTCCCTTTCCACCATTGGAGAACTTCCAACACCGCATGGTTCCAGATTCTAGGCTAGCTGCTGTTAGGGGAGGAAACCCGCTTCAAACATTTGAATGTCCTCCATCCCAAGCTCCTACACAACATCCTATAATGAGCCCACATGGTTATGTTCATTTTCAGCAACTACCCACCCTTAATATACCTCAAAACAGTGAGTTTAGGGCTGAAAATCCTCTACAACCTCCTCCAATGATCAATCCGGGTATGTACCAACCGTTTATGTTTAATCCGGTTCCTTCCTATCATTTTTACTTGTCCCAAATGCAAATTCCAGCTAGTGTTCATCCTTATGGAATGCCCAACCCATCTACTCTATTTCCTAGCTTTCCACCTTATTATCGAATGGGTCATTGGGTACCTTCACAAAATTATGGGATGATTTCACCTAGGGTTTCCCCACCACCTCAACTTCCATTCCTAGAAAGAGGACCTCAAACACCCCAATTGAACCCTAACATATTGAGTACCTTCAACATGGGACAACTAAAACCCTTAGAGCCTCCTAGGATGCCAATCCCAACCAATTTGCCAATGGATACAGGAGTTGAGCATGGAGGAGAGCAAGAGAAGAGCCATAGCCAGAGGCTAGAGCCCGGGGTTTCGATAGGGCAAAAGAGGAAGGGCAAGAAGGTGATGACGGACCCAGAAATTGAGGAAGATGGGAGTAGTAGGCGTTTGACGCCTAAGGATTCATCTATGGAGAACAGGGATGAGGAGCAGTTTTATTCATCTCCATTGATTATTACACCGGGAGATGGTAATGATGATTTTCTACTGGTTTCCCGAGGTAATTGTTCAAATATGCCGGAAACAGAGGATATCGAGAACGAATTGGTGAGAACAGATACTCAAGAACCTTCCCCATTGGATACACCTACAGAAGGAGCATTTTGTAGTCACCAAGAGTTGCCCAGTGGGGCAACTGGATCTACTCCATTGGCAACGGATGAGTATGTCACACCGATGGCCACTCTACCAGTGGTAAGGGATGCTCAAACTATTCCTTCTAATGCAGTTAACCCGCTTAGGTGTGATACAGGTAGATCCAAGGTTGGGGAGAATGGTACTGAAGAACCTACCAGCGAAGAAGATCCTGAGGACACGCAGACGATAAGGGAAATGTTCCAATACAAGAGGCGGGAGAAAAAGAGTTCAAAACGTCGTGCAGTTCAGGCTAAGAAGCCGACAGTGCCCATAAATGAACCTAAAACGAGAGCTGCGAAAGCTAAAGCAGCTGCAGCCAAGAAGAAGGTAGTGGCACCTGGGCCAGTTGATACAATCGAACTGGACTTGTCTGAGGGAGAGGAGGTCGAGACGAAATGGAACGCGGCAAATTTAGCCACTCGAACTTCCTTAATGAAATCCCGTAAGATTATGACAGAATTGGGATTCGACCTCACTTTAGGAGATGTGCCTGATGATTGGAGGGAGACCGATAGAGATAAAGAATGGAGACCACTCATTCAGCCCATACAATGTGAGGCTTTGGAGTTAGTCAGAGAGTTCTACGCTGCTGTCCATCCCCAGTCACATATAGCCATAGTGAGCGGGAAGGAAATAAGGTTTGATGCCACTCAGATCAACTACACCTTCAACATTAAGAATATCAGAGATGCTGTGGGCAATAAGATGTTAGTGACTCCGACTCTAGAACAGCTTGATGAGGCTCTAGAATGTGTTGCGAAGCCCTCTGCCACTTGGGATTTGACTACTCATGGCAAGGTACGACTAAAACCCGAGGATGTTTCCCTAGCTGCTGCAGGATGATTATACATAGTAAAAAACAGAATTCTGCCAACGGAGCATGATGAGCATGTCACTCAGGATAGGGCACTGCTGGTTTATGCCATGCTAAAGGGCATAAATGTGAATTATGGAGAATTGATCAATACCAGTATCCATGAGTGTGCCCACCGGACACGTGGTAAGCTTTATCACCCACACTTGGTCACTTCTTTATGCATGCGACAAGGTGTGCAGCTCCCTGAGGATCAAATTAAGAGAGATGCCCCAATTGTGGAAGAGAAGAATATTCGGCGTATTATCGCACATGCGTTACAAAGAAGTGAAGGTATTGGGATGTCTCCTACATCGAAGATTCGTCGTCTCCGAGAGGCGAACCAACAGCTGCGAGATCAGGTTCGAGAAGTCGTGCAACATATCTACAACTTGAGGGCTTCATTGGATTTTGCGGTTTTACCTTCATGGCCTCCAGCGCTAGCTGCTATCCTTGGTCATCCATCTTCCAGTACCGACACTGATCCTAGTCCACAACCTCCAACTTCATGAAGGGGAGGTTCCTTCTTTGCTTTTTTTTGTGTATTATTCTTTTGGTTAATGACGTCGTTTGCATATTCTAGCCTTACTACGCATGTTTTTTTTTTGTATTGATTATGTTTCGAGCTCAGTTGAAGCATGCATAAATTAGTATCGTTTATCTTCTGATCACTTAAAGTATGCCGTCATTTAACCTTAGTTTCGCTTTTCACATGCCTACTTTGAAGCATTTGTGCTGTGCATGTGATTTCATGTCGATGATGATTATTAGAGATTGTTGAGTTTTCTGTTCTATGCCTGACTAAACTTTTAGCTATTTCCTTCGTTTCTGTGATAAACTCATTTTCTTTTATGTCTTTTTGATCTTTACAAACTTTAAGCTTTTTCTTTACCCCTTATATAGGAAGTCCTTGTCCTTTTTACTGTTAAGCCTTTTTCATCCGATGCAAAAGTCTTTTCCCAATGAGAACACTGTCTCTCTTAAGTTTGGGGGGGACAGTCGTTGTTTCAGAAAGATAAAGTGTTACTTATTTTTGAAAACTCATGCTATTTTCTTTTGAAATAAAGTCAATTGGAAAAACAAATGCTATTAGAAAAAGAAAGTGTTGAAAAGAATAAGTGAAAAAAGAGAAAAAAAAAAGAAACAAAAGTTGCAAAAGAGTAAAAAGAGTCTTGTTGAGAGAAAATAAGAGTGGGGAAAAGACTTGTGTTAGAAAGAAAAGAGTGGTAAAAACAATGAGAGTTAAAGAAAATGTTTTATGATTCCCGAGTCCTACTGTAGACACTCATTTAGCTTTAGGTTGGGTGTTGACTTTGAAAATAGCAGTAAGGATGGGGATAAGTGACTTCGTGTTGCTCATTGTCGTCGTTTTATGACCTAGCTGTTAGTTCAAAGTCTTTCTATGAGTAGCTGTGGTTGAAACTGATGTTAGTGTGTGGAAACCTCAGGGGCTAGTAGCCGGTCTTTCAGATGTAAAAGTCTCTATGTAAAAAGGGAGTGTGCAGATTCCTTAGGGGTATTTGAAAACGTTTTCTGTTTTTGAAAGGAAAAAGGATTTTGAAAGAGAAAGTTTTTATCATTTCAAACTTGGTTTATAGTGACTAAGCTTACAAAGGAAATAGAATGGTAGGCTTTGACATCTTTTCACTGAGACAATTTATGATTGAACATATCAGTTGCTTTTGCTTTACCTTGTCCATGTGTTAGAAAGCTGATTAAAGTTGCTAAGTTTTGCTTGAGGACAAGCAAAAAGTTAAGTTTGGGGGTGTGATTACGCTTGTTTAAATGTTTAAAAAGAAGGTTTTAGATGCTGTTTTAACTATGTTTTGGACTTTTTCTCGGTCGTTTGAGTTCCAATTCATGCAAAATTCATATATGATGGTTTGTGGTTGGCTTATATTATATTTATGACATTTTAGGACCATTTGGGAGTGGAAATTAATCAAAAGAAGCAAAAAGACGGAAAAGTACCTCAGGAGGCGCCAGGCGCCTGGGAAGCCTGCAGAAAAATTGGTTTTCTTCCAACGTTGCCCTTAATGAAACGCGTCTTCCAATGCGTTTTGGTGGTTCCAACCGATGCATACGTGTAGAAGAAGTGTTCCACTATCAGTTTGAGCACGATTTTGTCAGTCAAAGGAGTTGGAAATGGGTGATTCACCATCGTTTTAGGACCTACCTAACCAATTCTGCACAGCTATAAATTCCAGCAGCTTCTCCACCAAATTCATCAAGCCTTGCTTCCTTCTCTTGATCATTTTTAGTGTTTCTTTATTGCTTTCTAGGTACTTTTGAGTTGCTTTCATTAGTTGCTTTTGGTTTTTAAATCCCGAGCACTTTACATTCCTTTATTGAGCTTTGTTTTGTTTCCATTTGTACTTAGTTATTTTCTACTTATTCAAATATATAAAAATCCAGCACTTTGCTTGTCTTCCCTTTGCCTTTACTTTATTTTTAGTTAAGAGAGTGTGTTTTTGGAGGAAAGAGCACGTGACACTCCCCCTTGCTTGAAAGAGAAGGGCGAAGCTCTCAATCCCGAGCAAAACTCTCCGTCAGTTAACTTTTGTTTTTCACACATGCATTTCAATTCCAACCACTTTACTTGCTGTATTTTCTTAAGTATGTCTTTCTAAATTCCCGTCTCTAGCCCGGTTATGGATAGTTAGCCTTTTCTTTCTAATAAGGGTTGCTAAGAAGTAGTGTTTTTGCTTTCCATTCATTGCTCAACATGTTTTCCCAAAAAGTTAGGATTTAGAGAAGGCCACTGTAATTCTTAACAAGTCAATACTGAAAAGGTTGCTTATTTGCATTGTTGAGTGGTTAAACCGAGGAGAGGAGCGCCTTAGACATAAGGGTTCCGCTTAAGTAGCCTAGACATAGGACCTTAACCCGAGGTTGCGACTATTTCCATTCTAAAACTAAGATATCTCTCATAATAGACATATTAGGGAATGTCTTAGGACTTTGAACTTGCTTAGACATAAGTCAAGTGAGAAGCGTAGTCGTTGGTTTCTAAAGTAAAATGCATATTGTCCTTAGCATGTCCTTGATTCTTTGTTGGCTAACTTGAAGTAATTCGGGCTAGGTTTTATCATTATAAGTCCAAATCCCAAATCCAAAACCATTATTTGTGACCACTTCCCATTTTACAAGAATCACTCATTTCAACATTCACTATTCTTTAAAACTTTAGAGTTTGGAAATTATTTAGAAATTCTTGGGGATCGATACTTGGATACTCCATCTATTTTATATTACTCTGACAGGTGTGCGCTTGCATCTATATAATTGTTACCACGCTTAGTGCGTGCGTTCAGCATAACGCCAGTCAGTAGGACTACCTTCACCGGTGCCACACGAAGAAAAACGTGGTCACCGACATCAAACTCCAATGCTCTTCGCCTAACATCAGCGTAACTCTTCTGTCTGCTTTGGGCCGTCTGCATTCTTGCTCTAATCTTTTTGATGGCGCCATTAGTTTCTTGTACCAATTCTGGTCGCAACAGGACTCTCTCACCGACCTCATCCCAATGCACTGGCGACCTACACTTTCTCCCATATAACCCTTCATATGAGGCCATGTCATCACCACGGTCGACCCTGTTCTCAACTGAAAAAAAAATAAGGATAAAAGGGGGGGTGAGCATATAAGCGGTACTCCGTAAGTAGCCCTTCCTAACTAACAAAAAAGTCATGTTCACAGTCACGACATATAAAACAAAACGATAGCAAGATAATTAAATAGACAGCGAGAGATAAAAAAAAACAATAACTTGACATTTACATAAAACAACAATGCGTCGGAAACTACCAAGACCACAGCCATATGATTCACTAGCCCTTGTCCCACAGTACTAAACCTCCCTCTACACCCCCCTGTGACACTCCCCGTTTAACTTCTCGAGGCATGACGGCTCTTGACATTTATTCCCAAGATGCCGCCCCCCCTCCTTTTACAGTACTTGATGTTCGACCTTGCCATTTATTCCCAAGGCCTAGCACCACTACTTCGCAAGCACCACTCCACTTTAGTCCTTCAAGCCTAACTCCTCGAGTCGCATTGGCCCTTGACATTTATCCCCAAGGACTCAATACTCCTCTACAGAAACTTGATGTTCGGCCTTGCCATTTATTCCCAAGACCTGAACTGTGCACCGGTCCTTGCCGTTTATCCCCAAGGTACCGATGACTTCCCAACGTATTGGTCCTTGACATTTATCCCCAAGACCCCAATACTCATTTACAGAAATTTGACGTTCGGCCTTATCATTTATTCCCAAGGCAACTACTCAAGGCTTTGAACCTCAGCGATTTATATGCATTTCAGACCAGACCACCCATAGTTTAACAGACTGCCAACCCATCCCTTCACCCTTCACCACTTCACTAGCCCTCCCAAGACCACCTACAAGTATATTTCCCACATTCCAATTCCCTGCACAGTTCACAAGCATGATTTTCTTTGCAATAATTAGGTCACCACTGATTACGCTTGTTTACATGCGTAAAAAGAAGGTTTTAGATGCTGTTTTTACTATGTTTCAGCTTTGTTTCGGATTTTTCTCGATCGTTTGAGTTCCAATTCATGCAAAATTCATATACTATGGTTTGTGGATGGCTTATATTGTATTTATGACATTTTAGGACCATTTGGGAGTGCAAATTAATCAAAAGAAGCAAAAAGACGAAAAAGCATCATGGGAGGCGCCAGGCGCCTGGGAAGCCTGCAGAAAAACAGGTTTTCTTCCAACTTTGCCCTTAATGAAACGCGTCTTCCAATGCGTTTTGGTGGTTCCAACCGATGCATACGTGTAGAAGAAGTGTTCCACTATCAGTTTGAGCACGATTTGGTCAGTCAAAAGAGTTGGAAATGGGTGATTCACCATCGTTTTAGGACCTACCTAACCAATTCTGCACAGCTATAAATTCCAGCAACTTCTCCACCAAATTCATCAAGCCTTGCTTCCTTCTCTTGATCATTTTTAGTGTTTCTTTGTTGCTTTCTAAGTACTTTTGAGTTGCTTTCATTAGTTGCTTTTCGTTTTTAAATCCCGAGCACTTTACATTCTTTTATTGAGCTTTGGTTTGTTTCCATTTGTACTTAGTTATTTTCTACTTATTCAAATATATAAAAATCTAGCACTTTGCTTATCTTCCCTTTGCCTTTACTTTATTTTTAGTTAAGAGAGTTGTGTTTTTGGAGAAAAGAGCACGTGACACTCTCTCTTGCTTGAAAGAGAAGGGCGAAGCTCTCAATCCCGATAAAAACTCTCCATTAGTTAACTTTTGTTTTTCACACATGCATTCCACATTCAACCATTTTAGCTTAAGTATTAGTTAAGACCTAATGTTATGGTCAGTAAACTATTTGTTCGTATTTGAATAATTGGGAGGTTCCCACTTATTATTAATTTTATTTCGGGATAGGTGTCTAATTTAGTTTTCTTCAATTCATTAAGTACTGCGTAGTTTGAATAATCAAATTGCCTCGTGAGATTGTCCACGGATGTTGTTGATTGATATTCTATGAAATTGATTTATTGTTAAACTGATGTGAGGTGGAACTTGATTTTATATAATTGTTGCATAGGGAGTTGGCATCACGTGTTTAGGGTTAAGTTTAATCAGTTGGGTAGTTAACGTGACCTAGAAGTTTGTGGGAAATTCTGGGTCGTTACAATTGGTATCACAGCGGAGTTGTTCCTATAGACTGTCCTAGAATCTAGATCCATAGGGTATGGTCCTTGTCAGTCTCCTCGTCATCACCAGGTACGTTTCCTAGTTCTGTTGTTCGATCATGAATGTCTTACATTGCTTATGGTTGAGATATCATTGTTGTCTGATATTAGATAGGTTGGCGTGTTTCCCTGGTTCATTATATAGACTTGTTTGAACTTCGCACTTGTGTTGTGCCCCGGTTAGTGCGTTAATGACCTTGGTGCTCTGTTCTTTTAGACAATGGCTTTTCGGCGGAACACGAGAGCTCACAACTATGAGGATCTGAATCGTAGGGGTGAGGGAGCAGCGGATCCGAATGTTCCCCCGGCAGTTCCTAGAGGGGTAGCACCCCCGTGCCCTCAGGCAGTTCCCCAGGTGAATCCCCAGGTGGCGTTGCTAGCTGAGGCTTTGCAAGTACTGCTGGATAATGCGAACGGAGCCGGTGGAGCTCAAGCGCAGCAGCCTCGCCGGGCACAAATTCCGCAAGATGAGGTTCAGTTTATCAGGGATTTCAAACGCTTTGGGCTACCCGTTTTCAACGGGGTGAGTGAGGGGCCTACTGCGGCCGGGGAATGGGTCAGGGAGTTGGAAGCCTTTTTATGTGTATTTGGGATGCTCCGACGATTTCAAGGTCCGAGGAGCAGTGTTTATGCTTCGGGGAGAATAAGTAAATTGGTGGGAGTTGGTGGCGGAAGCGGAGGATCACGCCAACGTACCCGTCACATGGGCAAGATTTAAGGACCTACTTTATGATACTATTTCCCCGTGACTGTCATGAATGAAAAACGGGCAGAGTTTCTCCGTCTTACTCAAGGGAGCCTAACTGTGGCCGAATACGAGACGAAGTTCACTAAGCTGTCCTGTTTTGGAATGCAATATATTCCTACTGAGCAATTAAAGATTGACAAGTTCATTGACGGTTTGCGTAGGGAGATCAAAGGGCTACTTGTTCTCAAGGAACCAACTACATATGCAGCGGCAGTCAGGTGTGCCTTGGTTATGGACAAATGTCTCGAGGAGCCTCAGTCTCAACAGGTGATAGGCTCCAGCTCCGGGGTCAAGAGGAAATTTGCATCGTTCTCCTCCAGTCAACCTTCAAGAGGACACCAGCATCATGTGCAAAGGCAGACTGCTCCTTCGGTGTGCCCCTCTTGTAAGACGAGCCATGCTGGGCCATGTTGGTTGGGAAAAAGAATATGTTACAGGTGTCAGAAGGAAGGACATTTCGCAAGGGAGTATGCGATGACCGGCTCGAATACCCAAGCTTTAGGCCAGAGGATCCCTGCGACAGCGGCAGCTCAAGGTGGGACCCATAGGGCGCGCGTCTTCGCTCTCACCAGGGGGGATGTTGAGCATGCCGAGGCAGTGATCACAGGTACTTTCTCTTTGCAAGTCTTGAGTTGTGTGTATATGCTTGTGCTTTATTGCATGCGTGTTACTTTTGCAGGGACTGTTTTAGTGCTTAGTATGCCTGCTTACGCATTATTTGACTCTGGATCTAGTCATTCTTTCATTGCTTCTACCTTTGTTCGACATGCGGACCTAGAGCTAGAATCGTTAGGCTTTTTGTTATCGGTATCCACACCGTCAGGATCTGTGTTGGTCACTACACAATTTGTGAAAGGAGGCCAACTCTCTTTCGATGGTCAGACCTTGGAGGTGAAGTTAATCCGACTGGATATGCAGGATTTCGATGTGATACTAGGCATGGATTGGTTAGCTGCTAACCGGGCTAATATTGATTGCTCAAAGAAGGAAGTTAGTTTTCGCTTGCCCTCCGAACAAAACTTTACCTTTAAAAGAGTTAAGGCCGGGGTCCCAAGGGTGGTGTCGACATTAAAGGCCAGCTATCTTCTCCGGCGTGGTGCTTGGGCCTATTTGGCTAGCGTTGTGGATGCAAGGAAGGTTGTGCCATGCATTGAGGCGATTCGTGTGGTTAATGAGTTCACTGACGTGTTCCCTGAGGACCTCCCCGGCTTGCCTCCGTCTCGCGAAGTGGACTTTTGTATAGAGTTGCTGCCAGGGACGGCTCCCATCTCGAAAGCACCTTATCGAATGGCTCCGGCAGAGTTGAAAGAGCTGAAGCTACAGTTGGAAGAATTACTCGACAAGGGTTTCATCCGGCCAATCGTGTCCCCTTGGGGTGCACCCGTGCTCTTTGTTAAGAAGAAAGACGGTTCTATGCGACTTTGTATAGATTACAGGGAACTAAACAAAGTTACAGTTAAGAATAAATATCCCTTACCACGCATTAATGACCTTTTTGATCAGCTTCAGGGAGCGAAAGTGTTCTCGAAGATAGACTTGCGTTCGGGGTACCACCAGTTAAGGCTAAAGGAGGCCGACATTCCAAAGATAGCGTTCCGAACAAGGTATGGGCACTATGAGTTTATCGTGATGTCTTTTGGACTCACAAATGCTCCGGCAGCCTTTATGGATCTAATGAATCGGGTCTTTAGGGATTATTTAGATTCATTTGTCATTGTGTTTATCGATGACATCCTGATATACTCCAAGACTGAGAAGTGTCACAAGCAGCATCTCAGACAGGTTTTGACTATAATACGAGAAAATAAGTTGTATGCAAAGTTTTCAAAGTGTGTGTTCTGGCTGGACAAAGTGGCTTTCCTATGTCACATAGTCACCAGGGAGGGTATTGCAGTAGACCCCGCCAAGGTAGAGGCTGTTAGCAATTGGCCAAGAACTAGTTCAGTTAGAGAGAATCGTAGTTTCCTCGGCTTGGCTGGTTACTACAGGAAGTTCATCCAGAATTTCTCTCGGATAGCGGCACCGTTGACGCAGTTGACTCGTAAGAATGCTACCTTCACTTGGAGCAGCGAGTGTCAGGAGACTTTTCAAGAACTAAAGAAGCGTTTGGTGTCTGCACCGGTGTTAACTGTCCCCAATGGGACGGGAGGTCTGGTGGTTTACAGTGACGCCTCGCGAAAGGGCTTGGGATGTGTGCTAATGCAACATGGTAAGGTTATAACTTATGCTTCTCGACAGCTGAAGGTGCATGAGCTTAACTATCCCACTTATGACTTAGAACTAGCAGCAGTGGTCTTCGCCTTAAAGTTATGGAGGCACTACCATTACGGAGAAAGAATTCAGGTCTTCACGGATCATCAGAGTTTGAAGTACCTTTTCACTCAGAAGGAGCTTAACTTAAGACAGAGACAGTGGCTAGAGTTGGTGAAGGACTACGATTGTGAGATTAGTTACCATCCGGGTAAAGCAAACGTGGTGGCGGATGCTCTTAGTAGAAAGGCGGCAAGTGTGGCATCTCTTGTAGCGGCCTGCAGTCCAATGCACAACGAGTTGGAACGCTTGGAGGTGGAGCTGACGGTGGATGATGTCTCCGCGTTGTTGGCTCGACTCTCAGTGGAACCTAGCCTGAGACAGAGGATCATTGTTGCCCAAAAGGAAGATCCTAGCTTGGCCAAAGGCTTTAGTATGGTGGGCCATGGAGATTTCACTCTTTCGGGTGAGGCAGCTTTGCTTTTTCGCGGAAGGTTGTGTGTGCCAAAAGATTATTCTTTGAGGAAGGACTTACTGGGAGAGGCACACAATGCTCTATACTCGGTCCGTCCAGGAAGCACCAAAATGTACCAAGACCTTAAGAAACATTATTGGTGGCATAACATGAAGAGGGAAATAGCTCAGTTTGTTAGCAAGTGTTTGACATGGCAAAAGGTAAAGGCTTCAAGACAGACACCTGCTGGATTGCTGCAACCTTTGAGCATACGAGTTTGGAAGTGGAACGATGTGGCTATGGACTTCATTACATGACTACCAAGGATGGTTAAGGGATTTACTGTGATTTGGGTAGTTGTAGATCGTTTGACCAAGTCTGCTCACTTTATTCCTGGCAAGGCCACGTATACAGTAGAAAAATGGGCGGAACTGTATTTGCAGGAAATTGTCAGGCTACATGGTATACCGGTATCCATAGTGTCTGATCGCGACCCGTATTTCACCTCGACTTTTTGGTGGAGTTTACACAAGTCCCTTGGCACTAAGTTGGACTTTAGCACAGCGTTTCACCCCCAAACCGATGGTCAGACGGAGCGTGTGAACCAGGTTTTAGAGGACATGCTCAGAGCTTGCATGTTAGAGTTTGGTGGTAGTTGGGACAAGTATCTCTACCTAATAGAGTTCGCTTATAACAACAGTTTTCAGGCCACGATTGGGATGGCTCCATACGAGGCACTGTATGGGAAGAAGTTTTGGTCTCCGGTTAATTGGGACGAAGTCGGAGAAAGAGTTCTCTTGGGACTGGATTTAGTGCAAGCGACTAACAGTGCCATTCAAAAGATCAGGGGAAGGATGCAAATTGCACAGAGCCGTCAAAAGAGTTATGCAGACGTCAGGCGTAGGGAGCTCGAGTTTGTGGTAGGTGAGCGGGTGTTTCTTCGTGTGGCACCCGTGAAGGGAATTTTATGATTTGGGAAGAAGGGGAAGCTCAGTGCAAGGGTCATTGGGCCTTTTGAAATTTTGGAACGTATTGGCCTAGTCGCGTATAGGTTGGCTTTGCCACCAGCATTGGCAGCGGTTCACAATGTGTTTCACGTGTCCATGCTGAGGAGGTACATTCATGACCCTTCGCACGTTTTGGACCATGAACCATTACAACTAGATGAGTCCATGTGCTACGAATAGGTACCTGTCAAAACTTTGGCAAAAGAAACCAAGTTGTTAAGGAACCGGACGATTCGCTTGGTTAAGGTTTTGTGGAGAAACCACCAAGTGGAAGAAGCTACTTGGTAGCGGGAGGACGATATCATGGCGAGATACCCTGAACTGTTGGAACAGTCAACCTTCGGGGACGAAAGTGTTTGAAGGAGGGAAGTCTGTAACGCCCCGAGTCCCTCAGGTTAGTTAGTCTCGAAACAGGAGATTTTTCATTTAATTTTTAAATTAATTGTTAATTAAATTTATACATATTTATCGGGCTCTAAACTCCAATTAAATTTATATTTACCAGACTCCGTGTGGTGGGCCTTGTTTTAAGATGGGATAGATTTCTTTTCTCTTGGCCTTGGACTTGTTGGGCCTTTATTGGGTTAAGTTGGTTTTAAAACAAAGGAAAAGAGGAAAAAGAAAACAAAAAAAAGGACTTCATCTTCTTCTTCTCTTTCTCCCTTGTTGCCCTAGCCTCACCCACCCCTCTTCTTCTTCTTGTTCACCGGCGACCACACCTCACGGCGGCGACGGAAGCGGCAGCGCCTCCTCGAAACAACAGCAGCGGCGGCCGGCGACCACATTCGTAGCAACAGCAGCGGCGGACGGCGACCCATCCAGCGGCGGCACGACTTCGACCCGACGTCCCGGCGATCTACAGCAGCGGCGACGCGATTTCCTCCGGCGACGTGTTCTCCGACGAACGGTCCAGCGTTCTCCACGAACCCCGGCGGTCTGCAACTAGCCAGCACCACTTCCTGCAGCGTTCCTCGTGGCGGCACACGGCGAACGGGTCAGATCCGCGGCGAACCGGCAGCGCACGACAAACGGGTCAGATCCGTGGCGAACCTCGACGACCTGCTGCTACGATCCGACGAACAGCAACTCCAGCGGAGGGATTTGGGCGTTACAGCAGCATTTAGGACGTTTGGCGATGACCCACATCCGTTCGAAGCTCGATTTAGGCTACCCACACCTTGGCCAGCTAGATCTAGGTGACCCACACCTATACGAAGTCGGTTTTGGTGGTAATGAGTCATTTGAACCCTTTCAGAATTGATTTCAAAGGCTGAATAGTGTACGTAACTTGCCATATTTTTCTGTTTTAGTGCTTAGGTATGAGATCGGCGCAAAACTTAAGGGCGCGGTTGTGAGTAAGTAGACAAGGGGCGTGTGCATGCGTTAATGTGTGCTAAATGGTCTCTAATGTGCTGGTTTTGTGGCGTTTAATATTAATTTTGATACGTCATTGTTCTAAATAACTCTCGTTGTGTTAATCGGTATACTTGGAGTAGCGTTGGATATTTGTCGGTGAAAATGGTGAGATTTCTGCTTTTCTAAACTGCTGAGTATTGCCGTGGAAATGTTTGTTGTCTGAACATGCATGAATTGTTCGGCGTGTTTTGTGAGTTATTATACTTAGTAATGCTTATTGAATATTGATGTTGGATATTAAGCTTTTTGGGTGAACTGTGTTGGGCTCTAATCGTTTAAGAATTTACTTGGTTTTGCTTTGTTGTGACAAACTCATTGTGGAGCTGTTGTTAAGAAATGTTATATCGTGGACGCATGATTGAGTTATTATTTCATTATTAGAATGTTGTTTATGTTGTGGAAGCATGCTGAATTGGTTGTAAGCTGAAGGATGTATGGGTCATGGCTTAAGAAAGTATATAGTAAGACTCTGGGAGAGTTGGATCCTTGGAGAAAGTAAATGGGTGAGTTTCAGAGCCTCGGGTATAAATGGTCGGGGGCTGATACGTCACTAATTGAGTATCGAGGCCTCGGGTAAAAATGGTCGAGGGTCGATGCGAGGGGTCTTTTGGAAGGAAAGCTATTGGGGCCTTGGGTAGAAATGGTCAAGGGCAAATAGATGGTGAAGTCATCGGGGCCTGGGGTAAAAATGGTCGAGGGCCGATGCGGTAGTGTCGGGGCTCTGGGCAAATATGGTCAGGGGCCGACTCTACTCGAAGGAGTTAACTGTGGAAGGCTAGGATAGCTGTGATAAGCGTAGAGGTACTTGAGATGTTAGGGAGACTAGAGGTTGGTAGTTAATGTGTTCCTGGTTGTGGTTGTCACCGAATTTTATAGAATGTGTCTATGTTTGAATGCATAATATGATGAAAAGCATGACTAAGAATGTTTCATGATTTAGTTGAGCATGATGTGTGTGTGTTGTTGGTGAGGGCTACTTACGGAGTATATTTTATATATTCACCCCACTCCCTCCTCTACAATTATTGTTTCAGGTGAAGGACTCGTTGGCGACCATGGTGATAAGACGGAGGAGACATGACGAGCGAGGACTATAGGCTGCTTAGTCACTCTTGCTTAGCTTAAGTTATTAGTTAAGACCTTATGTTATGGTCAATAAACTATTTGTTCGTATTTGAATAATTGGGAGGTTCCCACTTGTTATTAATTTTATTTCGGGATAGGTGTCTAATTTAGTTTTCTTCCATTCATTAAGTTCTGCCTAGTTTGAATAATAAAATTGCCTCGTGAGATTGTCCACGGATGTTGTTGATTGATATTCTATGAAATTGATTTATTGTTAAATTTATGAGAGGTGGAACTTGATTTTATATAATTGTTGCATAGGGTGTTGGCATCACGTGTTTGGGGTTAAGTTTAATCAGTTGGGTAGTTAACGTGACCTAGAAGTGTGTTGGAAATTCTGGGTCGTTACAAAAATGGTTTTGGAAAACGGGGTTAGAGAAAAAAGGTTTGGAAAACGTTTGAAGACATTTCGGAAAGCTTGTTGTATGCTTGAATGCAAGAGAATAGATTAGCGGCAAGACAAGAATACAACACAATGTAAGGCGGAGACCAGGTGTACCCCCTAAGGTAGATTATAAAGCATTTTGCCTCTGGTAGGCATGAACATGCAAAGTGGCAAGGAGTCACTCGCCACAAAAAGTACAATGAAAAGTAAATAATATGCAAAAGTAAATATATGACATAAAAGTAGGAGGGAAGACGCTATCATGGGCATGCGGCCATGGGCGACATGCACTGGACGAGTATGACCATGACATCCTCCCCCACTTAAATGGTTGACATCCCTATCAACCGACGTTGCTCGAACTCTGCGATCTGGGTTGATGTTGATTTCAAATCTTCTGCGCGCTCCCAACTGATCTCTTCATCTGGAAGCCCTGTCCATTTGACTAAGAATTCGGGTACGTCCCTTCTCGGTCGTCCGACTTGACGAGTTCTTTCAGCTAAGATTTCTTCAACTTCTTTTTCCATCTTGTTGTTCAAGGTGACCGCTGGTCGGATAACTTCGTTTCGTGAGGGATCAATGGTGTCCGGGTGATAGGATTTCAAGTTGCTCACATGAATCACTAGGTGGATTTTCATCCATGAGGGTAATTGAACCCTGTATGACGTCTTCCCGACCTTCTGAATGATGTGACTGGCCTTTAATATTTCAGCACAAGGGCATTGATCTTTGTTACCACAGAATCAGAGCTGTTCCGGGTGTAATTTAATGAGCACTTGATCTCTTGCTTGAAATTCCAACGGTTTGCGCTTCTTGTCGGCCCACTTCTTCATGTGCTTAGACGCATTCTCAAGGTATGCTCGGGCAACATCCATGGATTGTCGCCATTCTTTGGTGAAGTTGTAAGTTTGAGGGCTCTCCTGCGTAAGGGTGGTCGATGATGTGAGGTAACACAGGTAAGTGCCCACATACTATTTCAAAAGGAGCCTTCCCTATGGTTCTGCTCTTATGGCAGTTGAAACAAAATTGAGCTACATCAAGAATCTGTATCCAGTTTTTTTGTCGAGCATCAATGAAGTGGCAGTGGTATTCCTCCAACATGCTATTGAAGCATTATGTCTGACCGTCGATCTGCAGATGGTAGCTTGAGGATATGTTCAAGTTGGAGCCAAGTAGCCGGAAGAGTTCCGTCCAGAAGGTTCCAGTGAATCTTCCATTTCTATCACACATGATGCTTTCGGTGACATCCCATAGTTTCACTATGTTCTTGAAGAATAGCTGTGCTGTCATCTCTGCGGAACACATCTTCGGAATTGGGACAAAGGTTGCGTATTTGGAGAATCTGTCGACAATAAAAAGGATAGCTTCGGATTCTCCAACCTTGAACAGGTGGGTGATGAAGTCCAGGGATACGCTCTCCCAAGGCCTTGATGGCACTGGGAGGGGCTCCAGTAAGCCCGCAATTTTAGTTCTCTCGACTTTGTCTTGTTGTCAGATGAGACACGTCTTGGTGTATTGTATAACGTTGTCTCTCAGGTTCGCCCAGTAGTACCCTTTCTTCAATAGGGCATATGTTCTCTGCCACCCAGCGTGGCCAGCCGACATGGTGTCATGGCATTCTCCCATCAGGAGTTTCCTCAGGTTTCCTGCTCGCGGAACATAGAGAGGATTGCCCTTGGTAAAAATGAGGTCGTCTTCGACCCAAAACTGGCGGGTCTTCCCGTTTTTTACTAGCTGAATGATTGTTTGCACTGCTGGATCATCTTTCAGGTGTGCCTTGATGTCTTCACGAACAGATCACGTCAACTTGCTTGCTTTCAGATGAGCTAACATGCACAGGGCCGCATGTTCGCTCTTTCGACTAAGGGCGTCTGCTGCTTGGTTTGATGGACCAGGCCGATGTTCGAATTGGAAGTCGAATTCGGCGAGGTACACTTGCCATCAAGCTTGTTTCGAGGACAACTTCGGCTGATTGAAGAAATCGCATATCAAACTATTGTCGGTTTTGACAACGAACTTGGAACCTAAGAGATATTGCCTCCAGGCCCTTACGCAGTGGACTCCTGCCAATATCTCGTTTTCAGAGGCTACATACCTCTTTTCTGTGTCGTTCAACTTTCGGCTTTCGTACGCCACTGGATGTCCATCTTGCAAGAGAACACCGCCTAGGGCGAAGTCTGAGGCATCAGTTTCTACCTCAAACGGCTTTGTGACATCTGTGATACCAAGCACTGGTCCTTCCATCATGGCTTTCTTGACTTGATTGAAAGCCGCTTGACACTTCGGAGTCCAACTCCAAGTATTGTTCTTCATCAGGAGTTCAGTTAATGGTCCCGCCTTCTTCGAGAATCCTTCGACAAATCTTCGATAATAGTTTGCTAGCCCGAGAAAAGACCGCAGTTCGGTGATGGAACTCGAAACTTTCCAATCTTGGATAGACTTGACCTTTCCATCTTCCATGCCAATTCGGCCACACTCGATCACATGGCCTAGGAAGTTAATGCGTTTTTGTGCGAACGAACATTTCTCTCTCTTCACATATAATTATTATGTCTTAACTTCTCAAAGACCAACTACAAGTGGGTTTGGTGTTCCGCCATGGAAGAACTGTAGACTACTATGTTGTCGAGGTAGACTAGCACAAATTTGTAGAGATACTCATGGAACACCTGATTCATCAAGGTGCAAAACGTCGATGGGGTGTTGATAAGGCCAAAGGGCATAACAAGGAATTCTAAGGCCCCATATCTCGTGACACATGTCGCCTTGGGCTCGTCTGCCGCTACAATGCGCACTTGGTAGTATCCAGACCTCAAGTCTAGCATGGAAAAATACTTGGCCCCGTGGAGGTGATCAAATAGATCGGTAATGATGGGCAATGGGTACTTATTATGTACCGTGAGCTTGTTCAAGGCGCGATAGTCGATACAAAGGCGGAGACTGCCATCCTTCTTTTTTTGGAAGAGGACGGGGGCCTCATAGGGAGCCTTTGCTGGGCGGATGAATCCTGCATTGAACAATTCATCAAGCTGCTTCCTGAGCTCGGCTAATTCAGGAGGGGCCATGCAGTAAGCATTATTAGCGGACGGTTTCACCCCTAGGACCAGCTAGATTTCATGGTTGATTCCCCTACGCGGCGATAGGGACTTGGGCAGACTGTTGGGCATAACGTCTGCATAGTTAGCTAGGACTTATTGGATCTTACTGGGAATTACTTCTTTACTACTCTCTTCTTCGTTCGTCATGAGCAAGGCCCCTTTTTAGCTGCAGAGCTGATATCATCTTAACCCCACTTGGTTGTTTTACACTCGTCGGAACAACGGTGGGATCAAATCCAATAACAACTAGACACATCTCTAGAAGGAATTCCATTCCGAGCACGACGTCGAAATCATCCATTCTAACAATTACAAAGTCCACTTTGCCGCTCCATTGCCCGATCTTCAATTGGACCCTTTTTGCTATCCCTACGATGGGGAGAGTCGTAGAATTAACTGCTTTCATCTTTCCTGGATCATTATCCCATCGGATATTCAGACAGCGAGCCTCGGTTTCAGTCATGAAGTTGTGTGTGGCTCCAGAATCCACCATAGTACTCTTGGCAGCATTATCGTGAACCAACATGTCAACATACATGAACCCTCTCTCTAGTGGTTCTTTTGCTTCCCCCACTATCTTCTGGAGAGTCGACAGGAATTTCAGTGCCCCCATGTTGTGGTTATCAGTGGGCTTTTCGGTCGGTACATCTATCTCAGCGGTTTCTGTCTCGACCTCAGGGCCATTGGCTATGGTAGCTTAGAGTGCCTTCAGGGTGGCTCGGCGTGGGCAGTCGCTTACGAGATGAGCCCCTTTACACAGAAAGCAATCGAGGGGCCCTCGATTGAAGTTGTTTTATTGGTTTGGCCCGCGCCAGTTGGTTCCACCCCTCTGATAGGGTCTGTGATCTGTTCCTCCATTCCTGTCTCCTCCCCCACATTTGGGTGAGCTTGTTCTGGTGGTTTTGTTCCCACTACTCGATGAGGGTTGGTTCCTTCTGTAATCCTATGACTACTCGTTACCAAGATCAAATAGGCGTTTAGCCGCAGCATAAGCAGTGCCAAGGTCTTGAACCCCTTGGTCGTACAACTTGGACTTGGCCCATGGTTTCAAGCCTTCCACGAAGTAGAAGACTTTGTCTTCTTTTGACATGTCTCGTATGTCCAACATCAGTCCAACAAATTGTTTTACGTAGTCTCTAATATACCGAGTGAGTCGCAAATCTCGCAGTTTACGTCTCGCTAGAATCTCAACATTTTCCGGAAAAAAACTGCGACCTAAGAGCTTTCTTCAACACGTCCCATGTGTTTATAGTGCATCGTCCCTCTTGGATGTCCATATACTTGGACCTCCACCAAAGCTTTGCATCTTCAGCTAGATGCATGGTTGCCAAAGTGATCTTAGCTTCTTCTGTCGTGGTACGTGTAGTTCGAAAGTACTGTTCGACGTCAAAGATGAAGTTCTCCAGGGTCATGGCATTGCGAGCCCCACCGATGAGCTTAGGCTCCGGAATCTTCACCTTGTTAAACTGGACATTGCACCCTGCTGGGCCTTGGTTTCCCACCGCTCTCATGGTGAGGTTCACCTTCGTGTTTATCTCGACAACTTCTGCCCACACGACTTCTATGGCAGCTCGTAAGTCGTCGGAAAGATCACTAACCATCTGCATGATCACCTTCTGGGAGCTGTCCACTCTTCGACACGCTCCTCTACATGAGCAACAGAGCTCGTCGAGCTGTCCCCTCGCTCGAAACAAGTCGTTTTCACAGCTTTACTTTCTAGGGTCTTAACCCTAACCAACAACTCTTTCACTAGCAATGCATCAATTCTAGCGTTTGCCACATTGATTCCATCGGCCTTACCAGCCAACTCTTCTAGTTGATTTTCTAGGAACCGAACATGATTAGGGACTTCTCTCAGGAACAACAACTGTTCCTCAATTTCCACGAGTCGTTTCATATGTGTCTTGTTTAATTGATTCACTACCGACATGAATACTCATCTGGATTCGATGAGGCAACTAAGTTCTGATACCAACTGTCACAATCGCACTTTTCAAAGGACTCACAAAGCGATTGTGCGGCACTTGCTCTTGCCCACGAGTCAGCCAACGAGAATCGGATAGCCGGCTGCACCACGGCTATATATCGCAATCCCCACCCTGTTCTCGAGAAAATGAGGTTAGAGAAAAAAGGTTTGGAAAACATTTGAAGAAATTTCAGAAAGCTTGCTGTATGCTTGAATGCAAAAGAATAAATTAGCGGCAAGACAAAAATACAACTCAATGTAGGGAGGAGACTAGGTGTACCCCCCTCAGGTAGATTATAAAGCATTTTGCCTCTGGCAGACGTGAACATGCAAAGTGGCGAGGAGTCACTCGCCACCAAAAGTACAATGACAAGTATATAACATGTAAAAATAAATACATGACATAAAAGTAGGAGGGAAGACGTTATCGTGAGCATACGACCATGGGCGACATGCACTGGACGAGCATGACCATGACACCTAACACTTGTGTTGAGTTTTTACAAGAAATTGAGGAGACAATGCCCGAAGCCATGCCAACTGTGGAGGGAGAAATAGAAGAAGAAGAAGGAGAAGGAAGCAGCTTCGAGCCGCACACTCAAGGATCCCAAAACCCTCAAGAGGCCAAGCTACATGAGGAGAGCACAAATGACAATCAAATGGAGATCTTCGAGAAGAAGGAAGAAAATGAAGTTTTTCAACTTCAAAAGGCAATAGTCCTACTATAGATGCATATCATTGTACTAACTTGCTTCGTTTGGAGATCTTCGTTTGGCCCAACACTCCAAGATGACACCTACACCAACAAGAAAGAAGAGCTTGAGGAAAGACCCCCCAAACGAATAAGACTTCATTGGACACACCAACGAATAAGACCAGCCGCCAGATGTTTGTTCGTCCAGCTAAACCACGGACCAGAAACACGAGTCTCAACCAAACTGCCTACAACAAAACATCATCCAACCGCACCATTCCTGCTAGATCGGGACTACCACCCAGCACCTCCGTCGAGTGTCGAATAGCATTAAAGTCATCCGTAACCACACTAAAGCCAGACCATGCCGAACAAATCGACACCAAAGAGTCCCACAATAGTGTTTGCTCAGAGGTGGAGTTCGAAGAATAAACACAAAGAACATGCATCAAATCTGAGATACCCAATAAAAAACGACACCATGCACAAACAAATATGAGATTGAAATCGAAGAAAAATCATAACGGCTTGGGCGCCACAACACCCAATTCCTACCAATGCCAGAAGAAGAGTAACTACTGAAACACTGAAAATGCGCCTAGAAGAGACGGAAGACAGAGGCAAAATTACCAAGCAGAACACGAGTCTCCAAAAGACAACAAAACTCAACACGAATACTACTAAAAAACGAGCGGACCTCACGACCCTTTGCGGCAGCATTCAAGCCCCTCGCATTCAACAAGCACCAACTAGTCATGAGACATTGGAGGGTAAGAAGAACCCGCCATGGTAACAGGAGACAAACGACTACGGCGAGAGGCAACCATAGTGAAACCGTCCTGGTCTCCCCTGAGAAAAAACCATCCCCAAAAACTGGCGAAAAAACCTCCTCACCACCATCCCAACCAAAGGGGCCTGGGTCAAGACCATTTGCAACAATCTTAGCAGGTAAAGTCAAAGCCTCAAAACGGTTACCACAAACAGCATGCTCACCTGGCTCCCTAGCAGGTACCACAATGGCAGGTGATGTGATCACATTTGGCTGAACACTCCAAGATGACACCTACACCAACAAGAAAGAAAAGCTTGAGGAAAGAACCCCCAAACGAAGAAGATTTTATTGGACACATCAAGAAATTTTGACTATTTTGAGAGCCAATGAAGAACCCACCAAGGTCAAGAGGAAGCGTTGAGAAGAATAGAGGTCAAGCAAGTGGCCCCATTACAAGGAAAAGCCCATCGAGGAGCCATTCGCACGCAAGCACCAAGCGCACGTTCTTGTGCGCGCGCGCCCCTACTGTGCACGCCGTGTCGCTAACCTCACAGAGCGCCTCTACCGCGCACGCCATACCGCAAACCTCAGAATCGCCCTACCATGCACGCGCCGCTGCTCGCCCATGCCAGTGCCAGTGGCCTCCGTGTGCGCGCCTACGCCCACTGCGTGCACAAGTGTCCGTGCCCCCTGCTGGCATTAGTGCCCATACGCACTCATGCCGCACGCCTGCCACAGTCCTACCCCCAACACCCTACCACCTACTGCCCATGCCGCCCGCACCATGTCGTCGACCAAGCACCAACGCCCTTGCACGCGCCCTCGTGCTAACGCCTCTACACCGTGCCCACGTGCACGCCAGCTCTTTGTGCCAGCACCTGTGCGCACGCCTCCATGCCAGCGTCAGCCTCTGCCCAGTGCCATGCGCACATGCTCAACATGCTGCCCAGCCCCCATGCGCGCCCAGCCACCTTGCCGCCCATTCCTCCCAAATAAGGAAAATATTTCCTTATCATTTCGATTTATTCTTAGGAGATTTGTTGGATTTATTTATTATTTTTAAAATTCACTTTTAGGCAAGTATTGGACTTTTTAGGAATTTATCAATTTAAGTTTCATTTTTAATTTTGTTATTTTCTTTAAAAGGCTAAGGGCATTGGCCTGTAAATAGGCTTGTATCCTCCCCTTTGTAACACAGCTTAGAATTATTGAATTGAATATAATAGAGTGAGAGTTCTCTCAATTGCTTCGATCAAACCCCCCTCAAATTTTGAATCGCTTTGTGTGGTTGAACTTAGGCCTTCGTGTTTGAACCCCTCGCGGCATGCTAGTTTGATTGGTCATCAAACTCGTGGAGTGTTTCCGGCCTCGAGCATAGTGAGTAATCTGTCTGCTCAAGGCAACGACAGCAAAGGTAATACCTCTAACCCGGGCCTTTCGGGTTGAACCATCTCTACGATTGGATTCAAGTGGCTTATGGCTCGAGTAGCTCAATACGCTTGGGTTGTTGCATATCAGTAGGGGCCCTAACAGTCCTAGACACCACCACCGGGGAAACCGAAACTATGGGAGCTGACACTGAAGGGATGTGTAATGCCCTAAAGTTTAGAGTTGTGCTACCGGTCAACTTTCGAGGACGAAAGTTTTTTTTAAGGTGGGTAGTCTGTAACGCCCCGCGTTCTCTGACTCGTTTATTTTAAGAGATAAATAGTGTCTTTGGATTTTTCCCTAAGTTGAAAACTTTAATTCTTGGATCTTCTAACTTTGAAATTCTAATTTTTGGCTAAATTAGAATTAAGTTTAATTTCATTGGATTAAGATAATTTAAGTTCTCGACCTGTGTAGGAGATTTTTAGTTAAATCTTAAATTCAGGGGTTTTAGGATTTTCCTTCATAAATTCTACTTTCTTTGAATTTTTATTCTTGGGTTTTAGAGTTTAAGTTAACTATTTTGTTTAGGGTTGTGGGTTTTATTTGATTTTTAAACTATAATTATTGGGCTTATTGTTTTGGGTCATTGTTTTATTCAGTTGGGCCACCTTCAAGAATAAGGGTTTGAGCTTTTAGGTTTTAAAACAAGTTAAAGAAAAGGGAATTAAAAACAAAATAACCCTAGCCCCATCTTGTTCTTCTTCCTCTTCTTCTTCCTCCCTTCCCTTTCTTGTTGCAGCCGGCAGCCCCCCCCCCCCAATTGTTTTGTTCCAGCCGCCGCAGCCCCTCATCGGGAGCTCTCTCCGACAACACTGCAGTGTCGGCACAAGAAGCTCGAATTCTACAGGGAGCAGACCCATGGTGGTTTTGAGCGGCGCCGCGTCACGGCAACATCAGAGCAGTCGTCGCAAATCTGACGGTTTCAGGCACTACAACTTCGGAGACGTTCCTCCTAGTGGCGGCGTTCGTTTCTCCGACGACATTTTCGAGCAGATCCGGCATGTTCTATGGCGTTCCAGCATGTTCTACAGTGTCCCCACCTCTCTCCGGTGGCCCACAGCAGTGACGTTCTTCGGCAGTGGCAGATCCGGGTGCGCCGACGCGATTTGCAGCACCCATAGTGCCAGGTCCGCCAGGTTTTCTTCCTCCGATGCTTGATGTGGCAGTAGCTCGAGCAAACCCGACATCATCTAACTATAAATGACGCGTTTTCCCTCCGATGATCTTGAACCTAGCGGGCAGCACGTGAACTGTAGCGGTTCGTGACGATTCCTTCGTTTTGGTGACGTTTGGCAGTGACCCACACCTAGGCGAAGCCTGATTTGAGTTACCCACTCCCTCCTGCATGGTTTGTCATGTACCCACTCCTTTTCATACTTTAATTGGAGTTACCCATTGCTTTTCAGCGTCGGGCCAGCAAGCACAAGGACATTGCAGCTTGGTTTTGGGAGCCCGAATCCCCTCGACGTCGACCCAGCCCTAACCCAAGAGGTTTTAGTGTGAGTTAGTAGGTAACAACTCACTTTTATTGGATTTTGATTTAATTAAAGTGGTTTTAGTTAGTTTCTAACTTAAGTCTAGTTGCCTATGGTGTAGGAAATTGTAACGCCCCGCGTTACTCAGGTTAGCTTGCCCCGAGTTCCGGGAAATTTTATAACAAAATAGATTTTATTTATTTATTTATTTCATTTTATTTTATTTGATTCATCAGTTATTTTTATTTAATTTAAGTGTGGCATCTCGGCTAGTGTGTATTGTTACAAATTTAGTGGTGAGTTAGTAGCGTGTAGTTATTTATCAAGTTATGGTTTAGTACGGATTCCGCTATGTGACACTTGTTTTGGACCATTGGGCCATTTACGAAATTATATTATTGGCTTGTTTTAACAAGGAGGGGTTGGGTAAGTGGGCCTTAAACAAAAGGAAAAGAACTCAAGCCCAAGGGAGTTAAAGTTTTAAAACAAAGAAAAACCCTAGCCCTTATTCTTTCCTCTTCTTCTTCCTCCATTTCCCTCTCTTGTTGGAGCCGCCGGCCACCCCCCACTCGGGTTCTTCTTCTCCGGCGAGCAACTCCGTTCAGGCGACGCGACGATCAACGGCGACATCGGAGCAGCAGGTGCAGCGTCGGGCTCGGGCAGCAGCAGGTGGCGTCGGGCAGCGCAGTAGCAGCGTCGGGCGTCGGGCAGCAGCTGGCGCGGGAGTCGGGCAGCAGCAGGCGGCGGCGCGTGGTCTCGGGCAGCAGCAGGTGCGGCGGGGCGGCGCGTGGTGTCTGTTCACGGTGTTTTCCCTCGATCCGACAACATCCAACGACTCGAATAGCTTAGATTCGGGAAGCCCGATAATTTTCTTTGACCCACCCTTGTTCGAAGTTAGATTTGGATTACCCACGCCTAAACGAAATCGATTTGGAATACCCACACCTAAGCGAAGTTGTTTTGTAGTAACGGGCATCAAATCGAAGCCGTTGGAGGTCATTTTGGGCGTTTCTCGCTGCTGTAAAAAAGTGGATAGCAGTGTTTTGGGTGGTATCCGGTGATTAACTTCATCCGTTCGAAGCCCGATTTACGCTACCCACCTACACGAAGGACAGCAGTGTTTTGGGCGTTTCTCTTTGCAAGCTAGATCTAATTTACCCACACCTACACGAAGTCGTTTTGGGGTAATGAGACCCGTTGAACCCTCTTAGAGTTGTTTTCGAAGGCTGAACAGTATATTTATGTTGCTGTTTTTTTTCTGTTTTTGTGCGTAGGTGTGAGTTCGACGCAAACTTAAGAACGTGGTCGTGTAAGTAGCACCAGGGGGCAAGTGCGTGCGTTATTTAGCGTTAACGGAATGGTTTTGATGCTGTTTTTCTTGCTAAAATAATTTAATTGAGCATGTAGGGATTGTTAGTTTTGATTTGTGAACTTCTAGTGATTTTGTTGCCGTCATTCTATTATTGAACACTTATGAGGAAATATGCTTCCTATTCTTATTGTTGTAGGTGACTAGTAGATTTTGAATTGTTGTAGTTAGAAGTAACTGGCTCATGACGTTTTGCAAATATGTTGTAAATGAAATGCTCGCGTTGTTAAACTGATAATTTAGTTTATATTGTTTTAGTTGTGAGCTGTTGGGTGTATCTTGTTTGTTACGAGGAAAAACATGCTTGTAAACTGTGCAGTGAATTAGAATATGGGAAATTTACCTGTAGGTGGTCATGGGAGGGTTAGTGAAGTGGTGAAGGGTGAAGGGTGAAGGGACGGGTTGGTAGTCTGTTAACTATGGGTGTTCTGACCTGAAAATGCATATAAATCGCTGGGAGGTTCAAAGCCTTGAGTAGTGGCCTTGGGAATAAATGACAAGGCCGAACGTCAAATTTCTGTGAATGAGTATTGGGGTCTTGGGGATAAATGTCAAGGACCAATACGCTGGGAAGTCATCGGTACTTTGGGGATAAACGGCAAGGACCGGTGCACAGTTAGGCCTTGGGAAGAAATGGCAAGGCGGAACATCAAGTTTCTGTAGAGGAGTATTGAGGCGTTGGGGATAAATGTCAAGGGTCAGTGCGACTCGAGGAGTTAGGCTTGAGGGATTAAAGTAGAGTGGTGCTTGCGAAGTAGTGGTGCTAGGCCTTGGGAATAAATGGCATGGTTGAACATCAAGTACTGTAAAAGGAGGGGGGCGGTATCTTGGGAATAAATGTCAAGAGCCGTCATGCCTCGAGAAGTTAAGCGGGGAGTAACACACGGGGGGTGTAGAGGAAGGTTTAGTACTATGGGACAAGGACTAGTGAATCATTGGTTGTAGTCTTGGTAGTTCCGACGCATGGTTGTTGTATGTAAATGTCAAGTTATTGTTCGCTATCTCTCGCTGTCTATTTAATTGCCTTGCTATCGTTTAATTTTATATGTCGTGACTGTGAGCATGATTTTTGTGTTAGTTAGGAAGTGCTACTTACGGAGTACCTTACGTACTCACCCCCCTTTTTATCCTTATTTGTTTTCAGGTGTGAACAGGGTCGACCGCGGTGATGACGTGGAGAGGGCTTGACCGAGGAGGGATCACTAGTCTAGTTAGTGAGGATAGAGGGAAGGGTCGTTTGGTACGAGTAACGTTGGGATTTATGTTATTGCTAGGTGTGGACCGAGGAGAAATTTTGTATTCTTTAGAACTACTTTATTTGTTATGGATGTTGCTGGTAAACGCGTCACTGTTGTCGTTGGAGTTTAGGTGTACGGTTGTTTTATTTATTTAAGAATTTTAGTCACTGAGGCGGATATGAGATGTCTTTGTTTTTAAATTGCCCACGGAGGGCGAAGTTTTGACAGTTTATAACATTGATATTTCTGGTAGAACGTATGGGAGTCGAAGCTTTATTTCATTTAAATTATTTCCCAGGGAGTTGCTTATCTCGTGTTTAGAGTTAAGGCTAGCCAGGTGAATTATTTAGCGTTGCCTAGGATGATATATAACATCTTGGGGCGTTACAGAAATCATTCGGCAAGCTTAATAACGTGTCAGGGAACTTGTGTAAGTAGTTTCTTACTGGAGGGATTGGTTGTTGTGTGCTGATATGATATGGTTGTTTGCTCGTGTGCCCATGTGTAATATTTGCATGATTGCTTATCGTTGTTATAATTTAGTAAACGTCATTGTTGATAAAACTGTTGATATATCTCGGCAAAATTATGTAGTTGTGTGAATAAATTGTAACCAAGTAATCTTGGATGACTATGTTTGAATTGTTGTTATGTTTTAATTGGTTTTCATTATGAAAATTGTATACTGGTACTATAATCTGTTTTTTCGAATGCATATTGAAGATTTATGAGAAATCAGTTCTGTTTGATGTATGCTGGGTATCTATCGGTTATATTTTGTTTAAGTTGTTGATTGTGCCTCTTCTGTGAACGATGCCTGTTGGAGCTGTTGGATCATGTTGGACTACTTTAAATTGATTGGTTTTTACATATGATCATTTTTGTGTATCGCATATTGGACTGTTATGAGATTATTGATGCATGAGGCATGGCGTAGTAGCAAGTAGGACTCTTGTGAGAGTTTTGAGACATAACAAAGTAAGTAGACAAGGGGCGTGTGCGTGCGTTAATGTGTGTCAAATGGCCTTAATGTGCTGTTTTTGTGATGTTCAATATTATTTTTGATACGCTGATGTGTTAGGTAGCTCTCAGTTGTGGTAATCTGTATACTTGAAGTGTTGTTGAATATTTGTCGGTGATAATGGTGTAAATTCTGCTTTGCTAAACTACTGATAATTGCTGTGGGGATGTTTGTTGTCTGAATATGCATGAATTTTTCGGCGTGTTTCGTGTGTTTATTATATCTAGCAACGCTTATTGAATATTGATGTTGGATATTAAGTGTTTTAGGTGAACTATGCTGGGCTCTAATTGTTTAAAATTTGTTTGGTTATGATTTGTTGTGACAAAACTCATTGTGGAGCTGTTGTTACGAAAGGTTATATTGTGAAAGCATGATTGGTTTATCATTTCATCATTAGAATGTTGTTTATGTTGTGGAAGCATGCTGAATTATGTTTGTAAGCTGAAAGACGCATGGGTCATGGCTTAAGAAAGTATATAGTAAGATTCTGGTGAGAGTTGGATTCTTGGAGAAAGTGAATGGGTGAGTGTCAGGGCCTCGGGTATAAATGGTCGGGGGCTGATACATCACTAATTGAGTATCGAGGCCTCGGGTAAAAATGGTCTAGGGTCGATGCGATGAGTCTTTTGGAAGGAATACTATTGGGGCCTTGGGTAAAAATGGTCAAGGGCCGATAGATGGTGAAGTCATCGGGGCCTTGGGTAAAAATGGTCAAGGGTCGATGCACAGTTCAAGGCCGTAGGGATAAATGGCAAGGTCGAACGCCAAGCCTCTGTAGATGAGTGTCGGCCTTTGGGGATAAATGGCAAGGACCGATGCGATTCGAATGAGTAAGCCTTGGAGGAATCAAGAAAGAGAACTAGTGTGTTAATGTGTGAGGATGAGTTTGACATGTACGGTACATGTATAGTTAAACATTTGCATAAACTGCTTCTTGTGATATGTTTCTATCTATTCAAAGCTCGAGAGTTGTGATAAGCATGATATGTTGATTCTTGATAAGCATGATACGTTGTTTCCTTGATAAGTATGTTGTTGTGTGTGACCCTTCAGATAAGGGCTGCTTATTGAGTACTGTGGTTGTACTCATCCCTCTTTTTCCCCTCCAGTTTGCAGGTATCGAGCTAGCTCTTGGGATGCTGATGGTGAGGATGAGGCTTGATCGGAAAGACCATTAGCTATGCTGCGTGCAATTAATTTCTTTTAGTTAGGATAATTGTGGCTATTTAATCTTGTAGTTGAGTTGTTAGCGGTTGGTTTTGTTTAGTTTTATTGTCTAAAGGATGTTGTAAGGTTGCGGATTCATTATTCTTTATAGAGCATTAATTTTGTTAGCTTCATGAACTACGGGATTGTAACCTACTTAGGATATTTATGAATACATTTGTTTAAGTTGATCGTACTTGAATTAGTTTTTGCTTCATTGCCATTCGAGATGTTAATATTCATTTAGTGGATGGTTTATAGTTAGTAGAGGTTTCCTTGAAGGGTTTGGTTAATGTGAAGTCGGTATTAAATGGTTTATCTGTATAGGATATGAGTTTCTCTTAAATCTTTAGTGTTGTTGTTCTAATTGTTCAAGCTCTCATGAGTGTTGAAAATCAGAGTAGCGCAGGAGAAGCGTGGTAACTTTATTGCTTAGTATTGTTGTGAAGATAATTCTCTTGTTTATGTGAAAATTTTAGGTAGTCTTAGTAACAGTCCCTGTTTGGAAATGGTGAAATTCTTGGGGCGTTACAGGATGTGAATCCCGGAGTGGAAGCGGATCTTCGTTGCTGATGTTGGAGATACAAAACCGAAATTGAAAGAGGGAAAATACAAAGGAAACTTTACCTTTGAAGAACGTTTCTTCAACGAGTTTCCCTTGAACACCAGCACCGAACCTTCCTCGCTATCCTCTGGGTACGAGATCGTTCTTGTGGGAGAATTTCTTTGGAACGAGAGGGAAAGTTTGATTGAGAGCTTGAACGAGAGAGAAGCTTGGGAGTTCTGTTCTCTTTTTTTTTTTTTGTAACCTTTCTTGGGTTTTACAGAAACCAGTGTACCCCACGTCACATAACTCCCCCACTCCCCTGCAATAATGCAGAGGAGTTAAAAGTGAATATTAATATATAATATATATATATATATAATTATAAATAATTAATATATATATATAAAATATATATATATATAAAATTAATATATATATAATATATATATATATAATTATAAATAATTAATATATAAATATAATAATTAAAATATAAAAAAAATTTATTAATTAATCATATTAATTAATAAATAATTATTTATTATTAATCCAATTAATAATTAATTAACATATATATATTAATCAAATAAATAATTAACACTTAATTATTTATCATAAAAATAGAATCATATTCTATAACATTTCTCTCATATTACCTATAGTTCTAATGTACATCTTATGCACATTATTTTTAACCTATAGTTTTAATATGAATCTTATTCATATTAATTTTTATTTGAATCTCATTAAAATAATTTCTCTCATAATATATAGTTTTAATTTATAATTAACTATATATTATAATGTATCAATATACATATAATCCCTTAAGTAATTTGAACATTTCAAATTCTTCCAAAAACTTGATCCTCGTTTTACCCGTTATGAGCTAGCAAGGGAACCTAATGGACCTACAGATCAGAAGCTCCAACGATGCGAGATTAATCGGTCAAACTCATTGACCAAGTTAATCAACATTCGTTGACTACGGGTCACTCCACTAAAGACCCGCAGTTGCACTCTTCTCACTGCAGAATGTTTTCGTGTCCATGGATATAAGACCATTAATAACGAGCCAATCCTACACGAGTGTTCGTAACTCAAGTTGGGTCAAATTACCGTTTTACCCCTGAGTCACATCTTACCCCTTAAACACCACTGCTCCTCTAATGAACAACCTGGATATGGTCAAACCAATAACCAGAAGTCCCTCTCGGCCAATGAGAGGGTGGAGCCCCTTGTTCAAGTCCCGGAGTCAGCATTTAAGGAAACACTCACCTACTCCCCTAAAGTCGGGGAGGAGTGAATTCCATCTTGTGAAGTTATGTTCCCCGCTCGCCACTCGGTCTCGTCCCCAAAATGGTGGGAATGTTGAGTCGGCGAATCGGGCCACTCTCACCCATATAGATCAAAGGACGAGCCCTCACGGGCAGGAGTCCATAACTCACTCAGGATTGAGAATGAGTTGTCTGGTCATCCTAAGAAATGGAAATCTATTAGTTAACGGTGTTACATCTAAAGATTGCCTATTTCGTAGTCCGATCTTATACAAACTCATTGTATAGGATACCCCCACTCGCATGTCTCCACACGAACGACCTGGATCGAGTCGTCTATAACCTTTACAGAGTCGGCCGTATCCATAGTGTTGCCAGGATAAGGTACCCAGCCTTATCCACATACTTATAGACCCTTTAGGTTATTCACGGGACATTATTCATTCATATATCAGGGGTATATCAAATATATACCCCGTATATCAATTATATACCCAGTATATATACTGTCCCAATTACATCATAAATAACCTCGATGTTTAGTTTATTGGATTTTGGACAGTGCAAAGCGATGATTGAACAACAAATTTATTGAATAAAACTTTATTAAATAGACATTTGTTTTTACAAAATAAAAACTACGAGTTTAGGGCAACACACCCAACAAACTCCCACTTGAACTAAACTCGAGTGGGGTGTACATTATCATAAAGCAAAGGGAAAATACAAAAAACTAGGGCATACACTATACCCAATTACATTTCTCCCACTTGCCCTAGATTAACTGTACAAAGCTCGTAAGCCTAGACTTTCTAGATGGCCCTCAAACACTTTAGCCGTGAGTGCCTTTGTAAAAGGATCAGCAATATTGTGCTCTGTAGTGATCTTCGTGACAATCACATCTCCTCACTGCACTATCTCCCGTATAAGGTGGTACTTCCTTTCGATGTGTTTGCCTCTCTTATGGCTTCGAGGTTCTATAGAATCTGCCACAGCACCACTGTTATCACAATAAAGTGTGATGGGCAAGTTCATGTTTGGAACGACTTCCAAATCTGTCAAGAACTTTCAAAGCCAAACCGCCTCTTTTGCTGCTTCACAAGCCGCAACATATTCAGCCTCCATGGTGGAGTCTGCAATACATCCTTGTTTGATGCTTCGCCAAACTACCGCTCTTCCGTTAAGAGTGAATACTTACCCCGACGTGGATTTCCTTGAATCCTTGTCTGTTTGGAAGTTAGAGTCAGTGTATCCGGTAAGGATCAAATCCTTAGCGCCATACACGAGCTTGTAATCCCTCGTTCTCCGTAGATACTTGAGGATTCATTTAACAGCAATCTAGTGACCATATCCTGGGTTGAATTGGTACCTACTGACTATCCCTACCGCATAGCAAATGTCAGGCCTAGTGCACAGCATAGCGTACATCAGGCTGCCCACTGCTGAAACATAGGGTATATGTCTCATATCCTCAATTTCTTGAGGTGTCTTAGGACACTGCTCCTTAGACAGATGAATTTCATGCCTGAAGGGTAATAAACCTTTCTTGGAATTATGCATCGAATATCGAGCAAGCATCTTGTCGATATAAGTTGCTTGAGACAGGGCTAACATTCTGTTCTTGCGATCCCTTAGAATTTGGATGCCAAGAACATACTGAGCTTCTCCCAAATCCTTCATTTGGAACTCAGTCGCTAGCCATTTCTTTATGTCAGTAAGGTATCCTACATCATTCCCAATGAGTAGAATATCATCCACATACAACAGTAAGAAGGCTACAGTGTTGTTGACGATCTACTTGTATACACAAGGCTCATCAACGTTTTGGTCAAAACCATAAGATTTGATCGCTGTATCAAACCTTATGTTCCAAGATCGAGATGCTTGTTTTAGTCCATATATGGACCGTTTAAGCTGGCAAACCTTTTGCTATTGACCTTGTTCTATGAACCCTTCCGGTTGAGACATATAAATACTTTCTTCAAGATTGCCATTCAGAAAAGCAGTCTTGACGTCCATTTGTCATATCTCATAGTCATAATATGTGGCAATGGACAAAAGTATTCTAATAGACTTAAGCATAGCTATAGGGGAGAAGATTTCTCCATAGTCCACCCCTTCCCTTTGTGTGTAGCCTTTTGCCACAAGTCTCGCCTTATAGGTCTGTACCTTTCCTTCGACGTCTCGTTTTCACTTGTAGCTCCATTTGCACCCTATTGGTTTTACCCCGTCAGGTTAATCTATAAGTTCCCAAACGGAATTGAAGTACATCGACTCCATTTCCAGGTCCATTGCTATGACCCATTTGTCATTGTCAGTATCTTCCATTGCCTTCTTATAGGTCAATGGATCCTCGACGCATTCATCAGGTATGACAACTTGAGTTTCAGTTAAACCCACGTAGCGGTCAGGTTGTGACACAATCCTCCCACTACATCGAGGCACTCTCAACACTTGAGGTGGATGTGACTGACGCAATGTGCTGGCTTCATCAACAACTCTTGTTGTAGTGCCAGTTTGATCAACAACGATTGTTGACGTGTTTGTAGCCTCTTCGGAAATCTCGTTAATTACTACCTTACTCCGTGGTTTATGATCTCGAACATGGACTTCTTCTAAGAAAGTAGCATTTGTTGATACAAACACTCTGTTTTCTTTATGATCGAAGAAGAGACCACCTCTCATCTCTTTAGGGTAACCTACGAATAGACATACTTTTGAACGAGGTTCCAGTTTCTTCGGGTTAGTCATGAGCACGTGTGCCGGGCTTCCCCAAATGCGAAAGTGACGTAAACTAGGTTTACGACCCTTCTATAGCTCAAAGGGTGTTTCAGAAACACTCTTTGATGGAACTACGTTCAAAATATAAACTGCAGTCTCCACTGCATAACCCCAAAACGAGTTAGGCAACTAAGCATAGCTCATCATTGATCGAACCATGACCAACAGGGTTCTGTTTCTCCTTTCTGATACACCGTTTTGTTGAGGTGTACCAGGGGTTGAGAGTTGGGACGTGATTCCATGTTCTATCATATAGTCCTGGAATCTCAAGTCCATATACTCTCCACCCCGATTTGATCGAAGTGTTTTAATGGTTTTACCTAATTGATTTTCAACTTCAGTCTTGTACTCCTTGAACTTTTGAAGGGCTTCAGACTTATGTTGCATTAGGTATAAATAACCATACCTTGAATAATCATCAATAAAAGAGATGAAGTATTCATACCCTCCTCGAGCTCTAACATTCATCGGATCACAAAGGTCTGAATGTATAAGTTCTAAGGGCTCTTTGACTCTATAACCTTTTCCAGTAAAAGGTCTTTTAGTCATCTTGCCTTCAAGACAAGACTCACATGGTGGTAAAGAATCATCTTCTAACTCACTTAGAATGCCATTCTTAACCAACCTCCCAATCCTATTGAGATTAATGTGACCTAATCTTAAGTGCCAAAGACATGTATCTTCCTTTTGAGAAACTTTTTGCATTTTATTTTGAGTTCTAGCATTGTTTAAACAACTCGGTATTTAAAACTGCTTTAGTTATTGTTGGTCTTAGCACATACAAGTTGTTTTCAAGCAAAGCAGAACAAATATTAACACCTTTTCTCGAAGTGAACGCTTCATTCATATGAAAAGAAATTGAATACATATGTTCTAACAAACAAGAAATTGGAATTAAGTTCCTTTTTAATTTTAGGAACAACGTACACATTATCTAATAATATATTCATATTCTTGTTTGTAATCAACTTGAGCTCCCCTACTGCCACAGTTGAGACGACCTCTCCCGTTTCGACCTTGAGAGTCATCTCTCTGACGTCAAGCTGCCTCCAGGAACTAACTCCCTGAAATGAAGAACAAACGTGATTAGTGGCTCCTGAATCCAGTATCCAGGCGGAGTCATCATTCTCCACTAAACATGTTTCCAATACAAGTAAATCATATTTACCTTCATTGGCTTTCTTCTTTTCGGCCAAGTACTTTGGGCAGTTGCGCTTCCAATGCCCGTCCATATTGTAGTGGAAACACTTTCCTTTATCTGCAAACTTGACCTTGCCTTTCTGGGCAGCAGCAGTTGAGTCAGGTATAGACCCCTTACCAGCAGCCTTCTTCTTCTTAAAAGTCTTACTTCCAGAAGAAGAGGGCGCAGACCTGGTTCCAGAGAACGATCCTCTGTTGAACCTCTTTGAGGTGGCAACATTTGCCTCCCCTTCTTGTCCCTTACATTTCATAAGAGATTGGTAGGTCTGCAGCTAGTTTAGGAGCGTGGTAAAAGTGTACTCCAGCTTATTCATAACTGCATTGCTGCGGAATAGAAGGAAACTCTTCGGAAGAGATTCCAGAATAAAGCTGACCTGACTCTGCTCGTCTATGACGGCCCCGTTCGACTCAGCCACGTTGAAGTGGACCATCAGGTTGAGAACGTGTTCTCACACTGAGGAGCCCTCCTTCATGCGGGAGTTGTAACTGAACTTAAGGGCTTCATGTCTAGCCTGTCAGAACGGTTGTCCAAACATGCTCTGCAGCGAGTCCATGATCTCCTTAGCGGTGACCGTGTCCTCGTGCTTCTTGGCAAGCACATCAGATATGCTCGCCAAGATGTAGACCTTGGCCTTGTCATTGGCCTTGACCCACCTGTCATAGGTGTTGCGCACCGCCACAGTGGCGTTAGGCGCAGGAGCTTGAGGACAATCCTCTTGTAAGACGAACCTAAGATCATCTATCACGAGAATAGTGTTTAGGTTTGACTTCCATTGTTTGTAATTTTCGCCATTAAGTCTTTGCACGGCTAAGAGTGCAATAATAGAAGTAGACATGCTGAAAGTAAAAACAAATCTATATTAGTTTTATGCATTAGCCTTTTAAACCCAATCAAAATTTAGCAAAAGTAATTAAGCACCCTAACAAAATTGTTTTGCAACGACGCTTCAGTGATTTAGAGCAACAGCCACCGTAGGGCAGATAGGTACTCCTTCACTGAATTGAGACATTCTCAACTAAATTTTACACCAGAATAAATCTTATTCCTATAAATTTTAGTAATCGTTTATTTGGTCAAGAAATTGCTAACTAACTTAACAACTCCTCGTAAGTGTGACCCAACATTTTCGGACCTCAGAGATCCACCCGAATAATCCTGCCATAGGGAAGGAAAATATTGGAGCAAAACCTAAGAGACTCCTATCCATTTCAAGAGTCTGCCTTGATTTTGATTTCCATACAATGAACCCTCTGTAGGGATGGTCGCTCCAGGACGACACGCAGGTCATGTATGAAACGTCGTGATGCAAACCAATGGCGGAGACCGTAGGATGGTTGTCACACGTCCTTCTCCCACTTACTATGAACACTATCTCCATTCACCTCGATATTGAACCGTGCAAACACCTTCCGTAGGGAGGCCATGCCCAGGGCAACACGAGGCCGAGCATGGAACTCACAGCGTGAATTTAAAGGAGAACGTGAGAGAGAGAGTAAAGTATGTTATATATACTTTGTATATCAAATATATACGCTGTATATTACATATTCTCATTTGCTCCCACTTAGTATTCTAAGACTATGGTATATTACTTAGATAAATCCCAGTTAATTGAAATTAACTAAGTGTATTTTTAGTCGGCCCAATATAACTATTATAGCGGAAGTTGTACAATAATGTTTTAGTTCGTTAAACACTTTAATAAGCCAACGACATTATTGCTTGTATATAAAATATTGACTAATTCAACCCCCAGGTCGGTTGCCAGGTAGAGGTGTTCCCTTACGGTCAGCTTAAATACCTCAACCTAGACAGAACCTTCCTTAGACAGGGTTCCCTTATAGACAACATTTTATATTTAGTCTTTTATTATTTCATTTTAAACATAGTTAAAACAAAATAAAAGACTACCCCCTAATCACATTAGAAGATATAACCTAAGGTCTAATTAATTTTAAACCCCTTTAAAATTAATTAACTTAGACCTTATATTTGCATGCAAATCTTTATTATAGATTTTAATTTCTATCTACCACATTTTATAACTCTAATAAAATTTTAAGAAATTAAAACTATAAACATACATGGAAAGCATACATTAATATAACAATTATATTATCCAAAATAATGTCATTCTCAATGCAACTTTATTTTCATCTAATTAATACAACACTTATATTAATTATGAAAATAAAACATGCATACATACATTATAACATTTATAACTATATGATGCATGACCATACATACATACTATATATCAAACATACATATTATGCATGTAACCTATGGTGGGATTTTAAAACTATATGGCATACAATATGCTATATGATTTTAATTAAAAATATACATTCATAGTGCATAAAATAATTAAATAGCACAGTTGGAACGATTTTTTGCACCCTAAGAAAACGAAATAATAAAAATAAGAAAACCAACTGCATCCGTCCTCGAACCACGAACCAGAGCCTCGGAACCGAGTCGAAAACACCCGGGACAGCGCCTCAGCGCCTAAGGGCAACAGCTGCGCCGCGGTGCCCTAGCATGGCGCCATGGCGCTGCACAGCGCCGCAGCGCTACAGTGCAGCGCCGTCGCGCTATGTGCTGTCCCGCAGCACCATTGCGCTGCTGCATAGCGCCATGGCGCTGTCTGTGCAGTCTGCTTCGTTTTCTTCGCTGCTTTCTGCAACTTTTGCCCAATCCGACGCCACAAACGACTTTCGAGAGACTCAGACTTACAAAAACAAAACAGAAACATAATGCCCAAAACACCAGTCCCTTACATGATCGAATCATGAAGAAAAACTCTATCTATGTTCCAAAAACAGGAAATTTTCCAACCCGCAAACCCATATTTCGAAAATATGAAATAACCCACCAAACTTAGCGATTTTGATCCCAAAAAAATCAGAACAGCAACCTGGCTCCGATACCAATTGAAGGGATGTGAATCCCGGAGCGGAAGCGGATATTCGTTGTTGATTTTCGGGATACAAAACGGAAATTTAAAGAGGGAAAATATAGAGGAAACTTTACCTTTGAAGAACGATTCTTCAAAGAGTTTCCCTCGGACACCAGCACCGAACCTTCCTCGCTATCCTCTGGGTACGAGATCGTTCTTGTGGGAGAATTTCTTTGGAACGAGAGGGAAAGTTTGATTGAGAGCTTGAACGAGAGAGAAGCTTGGGAGTTATGTTCTCTTTTTTTTTGTAACCTTTCTTGGGTTTTACAGAAACCAGTGTACCCCACGTCACATAACTCCCCCACTCCCCTGCAATAATGCAGAGGAGTTAAAAGTGAATATTAATATATAATATATATATAATTATAAATAATTAATATATATATAATATATATATGTAATAATTAAAAGATAAAAATAATTTACTAATTAATCATATTAATTGTTAAATAATTATTAATTATTAATCCAATTAATAATTAATTAACATATATATATTAATCAAATAAATAATTAACACTTAATTATTTATCATAAAAATAGAATCATATTCTATAACATTTCTCTCGTATAACCTATAGTTCTAATGTACATCTTATGCACATTATTTTTAACCTATAGTTTTAATATGAATCTTATTCATATTAATTTTTATTTGAATCTCATTCAAATAATTTCTCTCATAATATATAGTTTTAATTTATAATTAACTATATATTATAATGTATCAATATACATATAATCCCTTAAGTAATTTGAACATTTCAAATTCTTCCAAAAACTTGATCCTCGTTTTACCCGATATGAGCTAGCAAGGGGACCTAATGGACCTACAGATCAGAAGCTCCAACGATGCGAGATTAATCGGTCAAACTCATTGACCGAGTTAATTAACATTCTTTAACTACGGGTCACTCCACTAAAGACCCGCAGTTGCACTCTTCTCACTGCAGAATGTTTTCGTGTCCATGGATATACGACCATTAATGACGAGTCAATCCTTCACGAGTGTTCGTAACTCAAGTTGGGTCAAATTATCGTTTTACCCCTGAGTCACATCTTACCCCTTAAATACCACTGCTCCTCTAATGAACAACCCGGTTATGGTGAAACCAATAACCGGAAGTCCCTCTCGGCCAATGAGACGGTGGGGCCCCTTGTTCAAGTCTCGGAGTCAGCATTTAAGGGAAAACTCACCTACTTCCCTAAAGTCGAGGATGAGTGAATTCCATCTTGTCAAGTTATGTTCCCAGCTCCCCCCTCGGTCTCGTCCCCAAAATGGTAGGAATGTTGAGTGGGCGAATTGGGCCACTCTCACCCATACAGATCAAAGGACGAGCTCTCACGGGCAGGAGTCCATAACTCACTCAGGATTGAGAATGAGTTGCCTGGTCATCCTATGAAATGGCAATCTATTAGTTAACGGTGTTACATCTAAAGATTGCCTATTTCGCGGTCCGGTCTTATACAAACTCATTGTATAGGATACCCCCACTGGCATGTCTCCACACGAACGACCTGGATTGAGTCGTCTGTAACCTTTAAAGAGTGGGCCGTATCCATAGTGATGCCAGGATAAGGTACCCAGCCTTATCCATATACTTATAGACCCTTTAGGTTATTCACGGGATATTATCCATTCATATATCAGGGGTATATCAAATATATACCCCGTATATCAACTATATACCCAGTACATATACTGTCCCGATTACATCATAAATAACCTTGGATGTTTAGTTTATTAGATTTTGGACAATGCAAAGCGATGATTCAACAACAAATTTATTGAATAAAACTTTATGAAATAGATATTTGTTTTTACAGAATACAAACTACGAGTTTATGGCAACACACCCAACAGACACCTGGGGAGCCGGACCCCGAGGCGCCTTAGGAACCCATACGTGCTCAGCGGAACAGGTCGCATCAGAATGATCAAACATACAACATTTCGAACACCGCCACAACTTCAAAGCATACTCAACAGCAACTGTAAACAAGGAATCACGAACCTTCACCTTAACTGATGATCGAAAAGATGAAGCAGCCCTCATCTTCACACATGTACGGGCAAAAGAAAGGCAGCTTCGGTCCTCAGTAGCCTTATCAAGACATGAAGGAACATTCAGCACACTAGCAATAACACTACAGCCACGGGGAGTCCACAACTCAAGCGGAATATTAGACAATTTAACCCAAACTAGAACAGAAGCATGCAGAAACTGGTACTCAATATGTAACGCCCCGAGCCCAATAGGATTATTAATCCAGATTTGGCACCTCTCTGCCTCAGCATCCCCCAGCATCTACTGCGACCCGACCACGTCACCGTCTAGTTCTGAGCTACTTAGAAGAGCGCAGACTATCCCTACAGACCAACACGAGTCCTTTCAGCATGTTTTGTCCACACTCACATGCTTCCTAGTAAAGCAACTAGAAGGTCACTCAGTGGAATATTGCTCCAGGTCAAGCACGCATAACTTTGGAGTTCTTACGATTGAGTTACCGAAAAGGAAGGTGCACCTTGTTAGTATAGGTAGTAACTATTATTTAATTTTAAGCTTCCTTAACCATACATTCTATGGTCTCAGAATTCCTCTCATTCGGATGTGGTATCGGTTCATTCTAGCCGGGCGTTACACAATAAGCCCATCATCCAGATAAGTAATAACTGGCTCCTCCACACACGCCCATATACTAGCCATTAGACGAGAAACAACAGCATAAGGAGGCCGAGAGTCCAGAAACTAACCCCACCAAGAAATTATCCCACAGCTTCTCCCCCTCTCAACCAATTTCATCAGAGGGAACTGCAACAAACTCCCCATCCATAACCACTTGACGAAAACACTCAAGCTTAGACGCCACCCCAGAAGATGATCCTAAAAGGCCACGCCAAGAATCTGGGCCGAAAGGAGCCAAAACACCTGAACCACCCGAAGAACCGACCTCGTGGACCAGGGAATGGGTCCCAATCGACCAAGAACCTGGCTCCAAACCAGAACCAAGTTGAACCCGAGAGAAAACCGCTGGAAACAAAGAAGAACCAAAGCAAACTGGAGCCAAAACAGCTCGAACCAGCACGGAACCGCTGGAACCCGGGTTGAAGCTGTTGAACCAGTGGAAACAAGGGCTAAATCAGGTAAAACCTGTTGAACTGACCAAAAATGGTGCAGAATTCGAGGGAATTGGAGCTGAACGTGACAGAACGGACGTCGAATCGGCTGAACCAAATCGAGAAGTCACCAAACTCGACCCCAACAACAGAACCGAGAACCCAGCCACCCCAGACCGAACTGAACCTTCCACAACTATAGACCCAACCAAACCGTCACTCTCCAACCAAGACTAGCACAATCCATCATCACCACTAGCACCCGCAATCAGCCCATGCCAAACCATAGCATCTGCAATCCCTTCCGTCACACCATCAGCTCCGGAGCTGCCTCCTACCATGGCCTCCAACGGACTAGCAGGCACCGGCAAAGATTTTCGCACCAGCCTAACCGAAACACCACCCCTCCCCTTGGATTTCCTCATGGCACTAAGCACCGTCTGAACAAACCGACAATCTAGCCTTCATCGCCGAATCAGAAATAGCCGCCTGAAACGACAGACAAGGGAACGTCAATCCCGCCGCTAAACGAAGCCAAATCCAGACGCGATGAGGAACAACCGAATTAGCCACAATCGACAAAATCGATGTAGTACCGATCAACCGTACTGAAGACGAAGGACTTCGATCAATAGGCAACGATCAAGAACCTGCACCGATCACCAGAAAAGAAACAATCGATCGTCCATAAAAAAACAATCACTAATCCAAAACCCATCGAAACACCACCACTTCACCGAAAACCCACCGCCACACCAAAACTTAACCAACCGCCTTGTTAATTCACACCAATTTTGACGCCAAAGCGAAAGCAAACCACCACGATCGTCCACCACCACCCGTTGGTGCAATTCGATCATCGTAAGCCAAGGAACTCCCAAACCCATAATCGAAGAACCAATAAAAGAAGAATCCAAATGGAAACCCCACCCAAACGGCCGGAAATCACTGCCTTGGAGGAGAGATAACAGAGAAAAGTCCAACTATGGTCAACGCACTCCTCCTCTTATAAGATGGATATTTATATTAAACTATTTCAATATTTCAAATATCTTGATTATTTTTTACTAACCTTTGGGGGAGAGGCGGAGGAATCTTAATATTACCTACTTGTAGAGTACTGCAAGCCACTACTAGCTTGCCTTTGTCGGCTTTCTTACCTTTCTCTTCTGAACTTACTGGTTCGGGTTTCTCTTATGGATGTGGACTAAAGACTGACGCAGGAACAAATGTAGCTACATCAGTTCCTTCATCTGGACGTGTAAGTTTGTCATGAGTTGGTATGCTTCTCGTGATGACTGCCTTACATTGATCTCCACCATCTCGATATCGCTTAGGATTCTCTATGTGTCCCGAAAATGTACCTTGTGATTTAGAATTAAGTTCATTCGCTATCTGCCCCACTTCCCTCTCCAAGTTTCTCGTCGTAGCGTTAGTCCTTGTGATGTATTCTTTCATCATGGCTTCCAAACTCCCATTGTTACCACCAGCTTACCGATTATTATTTTGCACTCTTTGTTGATTGTACTATTGTGGTGGCAACGCATGTTTAGTGGGAAAACCAGGAGTGGTGTAGTTTTGCTTGAATTGTTGAGTGGGTGCTTGCACACTGCTACTAGCTCCTCCTTGGTTACTCCAAGACAAGTTTGGATGGTGCCTGTAACCAGGGTTATAGGTGTTCAAATATGGATTGAAATCCTGATGGACACCTTGACTTGTCGATGCTTGTCTCTTTGGTAACGACCTTCCTATTTCTCTTTGGTAATTAATGTCTGTCACTTTGTTCAAAATATCAACGATTTCATTGACTGACTTCTCTAACAATGAGCGTTTGACTGTGGTGTTCAACGAATCCTAGATGGACGATCCAATCCTCTATAAAATTGCTCAATATGCACACATGCGGGCAGTCCATGACTCGGGCATCTCCTAAATAACTATTTGAAACGCTCCCAATCTTCTTGAACTGATTCGTTCTCCCTTTGTTTAAAAGACACAATGTATTCTCGAAGATCTGTGTTCCTAGTCAAAGTATGGTACTTTGCCAAGAATTTATTCGTCGGTTCCGCTCGAGTGATGATAGAATCTGGTTCCCGCGCATTTAGCCATGTCCTTGCCTTGTCCCTGAGAGAAAAAGGAAACAATTTTACTCTTAGTGCATCTTCACAGACACCAGGAAGTTGAAATGCATCAGCAATTTCAATAAAAGATTTGAGATGTGAATAAGGTTCTTCATTATTCAATCTTCCAAACTGGCCTATCGTCTGCAACATCTAGAACAAGAATGGCGTAAACTTGAACTGTGAAACATCACATAAAGGATTACTTATCACAAAATTTAAGTTATTGAACGCACGACTGACATAGTTCCATATGGCTACATCTCGGTTATTAGCTCAAATGATCGTATTATGAAGTTCTCCTACTCGGTTTACAAACTCACCCGTCATATCTCCGTTCACATGTGTATCTTGTAGAAGTAGAGGATCTCGTGGATGAGATGGATTTTGATTCATCTCGATGGTCTATTCTTCAACTTCTTAGACTTCTTCAACTTGTTTCTCTTTTTTATTCTCTCTTTCTTTTCTCAACCTCTACTCACACTTTCTCCTTTTAAGGGTCCTTTTAATTTATGGATCAAAGTTCAACAAACCAAACTCTGTGCTCATACACAAGTCTCGTACAGGTTAGATATAACAATTAAATTTCAAGATTGTATGAAACAATCACAACATGAAACAATTCACTTAAAAAGAAAATGAGTTTGAAAATTAAGTCCCCAACAACGGCATCAAAAACATGTTGAAACTTTCTCTACCTCTAAAAGCTAAGGAATACGTGCAAGCATACACGATCACAAGTAATTCTCGGAAGCAATCCAATGTCGAATCCTTAGGGGCTTGTGCTTTCAAAATCAAGTAATGAAATGAAATAGTTCAAATATTCAATTGTGGTTTATGAAGAAAGTGGTCACCAAAGTTGTTGTTTCGGGTTTCAAATATCAAAAAATTTGATAAAACACAGCTTCTTTACTTCTTACCTTAGTTTTGATAGAAAATATGGAAGATACACACTTTCAGGAAATTGCGCCAGCCATAGTCTAGCTAAACTTGAGAATATGAGTTCTACTATTTTTGGTTGCTCCAGAGGTTAGGGCAACCTACAATAATAGTTCTTTGTGTGATTACAAACAATTAAGGTATATATCAACTCATTTTCATTTATGGGTCTATGTCTTGGACTGTGTTTTATGGGCATATGTCTAAGTCACATATCGAGCATTTTGAAAATCAAATAATTTTGGCTAAGGCATTAAACAGAGAGGTTGAAAACTGAATTAGTTCATAATTAAATGTAAGGAAATGCACGAAAACATAGAAGAATTAATTTCCATTGAATTTTAATGAATGATAATAGCGTACAAGGAGTGATAGCTCAACCCTCTTCTCTTTCGAGCCCGAGGGGAGTGTAAACCCGACTAAGAACTCTAAAAGAACATAATAGACGAAGAATGAAAGTAAGAACTTTAATTAAAAGCAACACAATAAGTAAAAGTGTGAAAACACAAAGAAAGAACAACTAAAACATAACTTTTATGAACTCCAAAGCTTATGAATAAAAACTACAGCCAAGAATGAAACAAATGAAGATGAAAATGTGATGATTTGCTAATGGGGGAGAGGCTCCCTTTTATATGCCCTTAAAGAGGTTGAATTTCCCACCATTTTAGTAGTAAATGCGTTGAGATTCTCTAAACAACCTCTCATTTACTTGGACTCACGACTTTTGCTTCATTTAAACATATTGGAAATAACTCCCTTCCTCTTCATTTTTGGAAGTTTGACCATGCCAAAAAGTGCCAAGCGCAATTCCTGCAAAAACATAATTATGTGATTTTCTTCCAACTTTGACCACGTTTTTCTCATATTTTGCCTAAAGTCCATAGATTGCAAATTATCCATAAATGTTCTGTGCATGTTATACTTTAAGAATATGTAAGCCTTTTTAGCTAATAATGATGGGAAACGGTTCATTTTTATCGTAAATAGTTGGTTCAAAGAGAGTGACTACCTTGATAACTTTTTCGCATGGCCCTTTAATAAACTTTAGATATTAGGAAAGAAGAATACCATGGTTACTAGTTAGTTTGTTACCAAACTCTTTAATAAAAGCAAAAGCCGAAAACCTCTACAAAGAAGCATTGGCAAAGTTAAAAGAATCTATCTAGTCACTTAAGGAAGCATCATATGCCTAACTTAGCATCAACCAAAGCAACACATAAATCAACAAATCAAGCATAAGCAAAACAAGCCAACTATGAGAGAATAATAAATCTATAAGTTAATAAACCATAAGATACAAGTCCACGTACCTGGTGATGGATAAGAGACTAAGAAAGACCATAACACTAAACGACCTAGGTTCCAGGCAAGTTTACAAGACCAACCTGGCTCTGATACCATCTGTAACGCCCCAGGCCCAGGATTCAGAATCCAGATTCGGCACGTAATTGCTCGGCATTCCCTTACGACCTGACCGCGCCACCATCTTGTTATGAGCTAAATTTGACCCTCAATTTCTAGTGATGAGTTGGATTCCGAATGTAGTAGCGAGGTTATAAAAGATTCATAACTTAAGAGAAGTAAAAGGCAAAAGATGAGCAAAAGTTTTGGACCTACATTTTTCAGTGGCGTTTGGCAGTGCCCACAACCCATAGCACATAGTATTTGTGGCCCGTACTCCTATTGTAGCGGCCAGGAGCATAAAAGGTGGTTATGGAGCGATTACCTATTGTAAAAAAATGCAAACAACATAGTTTCTTTATGTCTGGCGATTACCCACTTCCATTAGATGCCCGATTCACGCTACCCACATCTATTCGAGCTAGATTCAAGTCACGCACACCTAAATGAAGTCAACTTCGTGGTAAATTACGAACTTTAGAAACCCCTTAGAATGGGTTTCCATGGTGGAATAGTGGTAATTACTTGCTATTTTTTTTGTGTAGGTGTTAATCCAACGCAATAGTAGGCGCGTACGTACTAGTGTGTAAGTGGCACTAGGGGTGTAACGACCAAATATATATATATATATATATATATATATATATATATATTTAAATTATTTTTTATTCAGTTTTTTTCTTTTATTTTCTCAAAGATAAACTTTTTTGTTTTAAAAGATAATTTGGTCTTACAATTTAAAAATAAAAAGAAATAGTGTGAGCCTTTTTTTAAAAATGATTCATTAGGGTTTGTTATAAAAGCCCTTAAACCCATACTTTCTTAAACTACTAGACCTAGTTTTCTCTCAAAGAGAAAAATAAAATAAGCAAAGAATAATTTTGGTATTTTCTCTCAAAGATCGGTAAGCTTTTTTCTTCCTCGTTGTTTTAGTTTTATTTTTCTTGATTTGTAGTTCTTTAATTTAGTTTATTGGGAAAAGTTTTTTATGGAACTTTGCGGAAGCCAATGGTCATAATACACTTAATGAAGCAATTTAACTAAAATTAGCATGCTAGAAAATAAGATGAAAAACTTAAAGAGGAAGTGATTAACTTTATACCTTTGAAAACCTCAACTATAACTTCTTCTCCTAACTCAATGGGACCACGAACGGCAAATTCGTGCTATCCTCGGGTTGATGAACACGGTTGTGAGACCGAATCATGAGTGAAAGCAAAGAAAAAACACTAATGGCTAGGAGAAAACAATAAAAATTTGAGTGGAAAAATTTTGCACTTATGTTAGGAAGCATTAGTCTTCTCCAAGTGATCTTCATCACCTATATAAAGACCAAATGCATGCAAGAACAAGCCTTGCATGCCTTCCACTTCAAACCCCACTAGCATGTAAAAGATATGTGTCATTGCCTTAAAGAAACACTTCAAAAACCAATAGTTAGTGGGAAAATCCAACTTTGAAGTTGGATTTTTCCACGAACTTTATTTTTTAAATGAAACTTTTATAAAACTAATTTTTATAAAAACAAAAATTTAAATATCAATTTTCTAGTAAAACAAAAACCAAGCCAAATTAATATCACATATTAATTGGTCTTTGACACCTTAAGTTTTTCAACAAAGATTCTTAAATTTGGAGTTCATTAAAAAGGGTTGTCAGGTTTTATTAAATGTTATTCATCATAGCATTCATTTTGAATTGAAAATAACTCTTTGGAAGAGATTGCAAGATGAATCCAACCTGACTTATTTCGTTCATGACTACGCCGTTCACTTTTGAAACATTGAAGTGAACCATCATGTTCAAAACATGCTCCCTTACGGAAGATTATTCCTTCATTCTGCATTTGTAAACCTACTTAATCGCATCATGCATGATAGATGTTGATGGTTGTGCAAACAGGGCTTGTAGAGAGTCCATGATCTCACTTGTCGTAGCTAATCTCTCGTGCTTTTTAGACAATACATCTGATATGCTGGCTAAAATGTAGACACAAGCTTTTTCACGAGCTTTAAACCATTTATCATATGCATCCCGAACTGTTCGGTTTGCATTAGGTATAGGGGCTGGAGGACACTCCTCCGTTAAAAAGAACCTCATATCATCAATTACTAGCATTATGTTTAAATTCGATGTCCATATTCCGTAATTGTCTCTATTAAGTTTTCGGAAGCTAGCAGTTGATAATTGAAGTAGACATTACTGAAAAGTGAACAAAACTAATAGTGAATTGGATGACTCTTAATTATTTCATCCAATTTTATTTAGCAAGAAATAATGTACTCATTCATTCTTACGTTTGCAATGATACTTCGGTGAGAAAAAATAGCCCCCATCGAAGGGCAGTTGACTACTCCTTCACTGAATCAAGACATTTTTGACTAAATACTAACTCTGGAATAACTCTTATCCCTATAGTACTTAGTTATCGTTAATCTGGTCAAGAACTTACTAACACTTAGCAAGTCTTGTAAGTGTAGACTAGCCATTCTCAAATTACAGAGATCGGAATCAAACAAGCCTCCAAGGAGAGACAATTGTTGAAAACGGACCTAAGTAACCTTATCCATTTATGGAGTTCACTATGTTCTAAATCCTATGTTACAACCCTCCAAAGGGATATGTAACGCCCCAGGATTTTCAATATTCCAACAGGGATCGTTACTAAAAGTGTAACGCCCCGCGTTCTCTGACTCGTTTTTTTTAAGAGATAAATAGTGTCTTTGGATTTTTCCCTAAGTTGATAACTTTAATTCTTGGATTTTCTAACTTTGAAATTCTAATTTTTTGCTAAATTAGAATTAAGTTTAATTTCTTTGGATTAAGATAATTTAAGTTCTCGACCTGTGTAGGAGATTTTTAGTTAAATTCTAAATTCACGAGTTTTAGGATTTTCCTTCCTAAATTCTACTTTTCTTTGAATTATTATTCTTGGGTTTTAGAGTTTAAGTTAACTATTTTATTTTGGGTTGTTGTGGGGTTTATTCTTATTTCTAAAGTGAAATTTTGGGCTTGTTGTTTTGGGACTTTGTGTTAATTATTTGGGCCTCATTCAAGATTTGGGATTTGGGCTATAGGTTTTAAAACAAAGGAGAGAATAAAAAAAAAAAATAAAAATAAAAAACCGTAAACCACTTCATCTTCTTCTTCCTCACTTGTCCAGCCGCCCCCCCCCCCCCCAATTTCTTCTTCTTCTGCGGTAAATCAACCACCCCCACCCACTCTCGTTCTTCTCATTCTTCGACGGCACCCACAGCAGCAGCTTCATCCTCCGGCGCGTCTCCTACGGTGAAGCATCTACCATCGTCTACAGCATTCACGACCTTCGCCGGCGACCCGAACATGCGAAGGTCAGATGCTCGACGACCAGCGGCAACCCACGACCGACGGCGCTTCGGCGCAGCAACGGTGCGGTTGCAGCTCGAGATTCGCCTTCCTCCGACGAGATTCCGTGGTATTCCGGCGTCGCCCCTCCCTCCCGCACCGATCTGTGGCATTGTGGAGTAGCTCCGGCGTGACCACGGACACCCATTCGACAGCGGCTGTTGACAAGATCTGGAACGTCTCCGACGCGAGCAGCAGCATTCCGCCGCATTTTGACTTTGACCCATACCAAATCGGAGCTGGATTCATGATACCCACTCTTTTCGGCATGGGTTCGGCGATGACCAACCTCAGATCGGACCCACATCAGCGTTACCCATCACTTTTGGCGTCGGACCAACAAGCCTAAGGCCATTCGAAGTCGAATTTGAAAGCTCAAGCCTCCTCGGCGTCGACCCACTCCTTACCCAAGAGGTTTTATGGTGAGATAGTAGGTAACAGATCATCTAAACTCACTTTCGATGCAAACTAAGTGTTTCTAACATGAATTCTAATCAAGTTTGGTTTGCTTTTGGATTTAGGAACCTTTCGGTGAACTTGGTAGCGCATTAGAACTTTGTTGTAAGTAGTTCTTACTTGGGGGATGTTTGTTGATTGAATGTGTATGAATTGTGTGGTGCTTTCGGTGTGTTTATTATTTATTAATATGTAAGTTAATAGGTGTTATTGAGATGGCTTCGTGCTTAACTTTGCTATACTTGAATATCTCATGTATTTAGAGTTTGTTGGGCATCATTTGAGGACTTCTAGTTGTTATTGTTGGGTTGCATCCTTGTTGTTTCTTTTGTTCCTTTCATTTTACATATTAGGAAAATATCTTGTGTCATGATTATTGGATGTGCCTTGAAAGTTGCTGCTCGGTATGGTTGGAAGTGATTAAGCTTTGATGTTTGAAAGCATGTCTTGGGATTGAAAATGCACGTGATAATTTTATGTTATTTAGTTTATGTTTGCTTAGTTGGAAGCTACGGGATTATTTTCTTGTTTTGTACGATGAAGAGCATGTTGGATAATTGTGTTTTGATTAGATGTGTGAATGGCTTGTCGATGCATTTTAAAGATTGGAATTGGTGGCCTATCGAGTAATGAAAAGTAAGTAGACGAGGGGCGGGTGCGTGCATTGATGTTTATTATTTGGTTGTCGTTGTGCTGTTTTATGATGTTTAATATTGATTTCGATACGTTATTGTGCAGTGTAACTCTTGTTTATGTTGGTTTATGTGCCTGAGTAGTGTTGCATGTCCGTCGGTGATAATAGTGGAAATTTTGTATTGTGGAGCTGCTGAGATCTGATGTGGAATGATGTATGTTGCAGGGAATGCTCGTTAAAGTGGACTTATTGTGGAGATGTTGTTGTCTAAATTTTGCATAAGATGTTTGGCGTGTCTGATGTGTTTATTTATGTCTAGCAATGCTTATTGAATACTGATGTTGGATGATTTCTTCTAATGTTGGATATTAAATGTTTGGATCAATTGTGTTGGGCGTGTTCTTAAAAGTTTTATGAACCGCTATGTGAAATGTATGTTATGTGAAGCATGCCATAGGGTTATTTGTTGAAGCTTTTGTGTGCTCTATGTTGTGATCAGGTTGGTTGCTGTCAAACTTTGTGTTTTTGAGATCTGTGATGCATTGAAATCATACTAGTGGTTGTGTCGTGATGGGCGTTGTGGTGGTTGCTGTTATTAGGGAAGTAGTACTGAGATCCTGGTTAGAGGCTAGAAATGATATGTGGAGTTATGAAAGTTACGAAGTGAATGGGTTAGTGTCAGGGCCTCGGGTATAAATGGTCGAGGTCTGATACGTCACTAATTGGGTATCGAGGCCTCGGGTATAAATGGTCGAGGGTCGATACGCCAATATTGGATAAAGATGAGCGTCGAGGCCTCGGGTATAAATGGTCGGGGGTCGATGCGAGGAGTCTTTCGAAAGGAGAACTATTGGGGCCTTGGGTATAAATGATCAAGGGCCAATAGATTGTAAGACATCGAGGCCTCGGGTATAAATCGTCGAGGGTCGATGTAGAGTTCAAGGCCTCGGGTATAAATGGTCGAGGGCCGATGCTGAAGGGTCGGGGCTCTGGGTATAAATGGTCAGGGGCCGACTCTGCTCGAAGGAGTTACCTGTGGAAGGCTAGAGTAGCTGTGACAAGCGTAGAGGTACTTGAGATGTTAGGGAGACTTGAGGTGAGTACTGGTAGTTAATGTTTTCCTGGTTGTGGTTGTCACCGAATTTTATAGAATGTGTCTATGTTTGAATGCATAATGTGATGAAAAGCATGACAATGAATGTTTCATGATTTGGTTGAGCATGATGTGTGTGTGTTGATTCTTTAATAAGCATGACACGTTGTTCCTTGATAAGTATGCTGTTTGTGCGTGACCCTTCAGATAAGGGCTGCTTATTGAGTACTGTGGTTGTACTCATCCCTCTTTTTCCCCTTCAGTTCGCAGGTATCGAGCTAGCTCTTGGGATGGTGATGGCGAGGAGGAGGCTTGATCGGGAAGACCATTAGCTATGCTGTGTGCAATTAATTTCTTTCAGTTAGAATAGTTGTGGCCATTTAATGTTGTAGTTGAGTTGGTAGTGGTTGGTTTTGTTTAGTTTTATTGTCTAAAGGTTGTTGTCAGGTTGCCGATTCATTATTCTTTTGAAGCATTAATTTTGTTAGCCTCTTGAACTACGGGATTGTAATCTACTTAGGATATTTATGAACACATTTGTTTAAGTTGATCGTACTTGAATTAGCTTTTGCTTCATTGCCAGTCAAGATGTCAATATTCATTTAGTGGATGGTTTATAGTTAGTAAGGTTTCCTTGAAGGATTTGGTTAATGTGAAGTCGGTATTAAATGGTTTATCTGTATAGGATGTGAGTTTCTCTTAAAACATTAGCGTTGTTGTTGTAATTGTTCAAGCTCTCGTGAGTGTTGGAATCAGAGTAGCGCAGCAGAAGCGTGGCAGTTTTATTGCTTAGTGTTGTTGTAAAGAAAATTCTCTTGTTTATGCGAAAATTTTAGGTAGGCTCAGTAACGGTCCCTGTTTGGAAATGTTGAAGTTCCTGGGGCGTTACAAAAAGCCACGTAAAATGTATCACTCGTACTAGCGAATTAAACCACTAGAAATACAAACTATGACAAATTCTTACCACGCTTCCGCTACGCTACTCTAATTAATAACACTTACAGAAGCTTGCACTAAACAAAACAAACAACACTAAAGTTATAACGAAACTCAAATTCTTCTACGTTAATAATTTAGTAACAATCTAACCTTATAGAAACTTTTCACCAAAAACTTCACTAATCACAAATTATCCACTACAGAAAACTAACTTTCTCGAATAGCAGCGAAGCAAAAGCTAACTCAAGTTCAGCTTGAACAAATGTATTATCCTGATAAATATCCTCAATAGATTACATTGACTGGGTGTTTATGCTGAACGCACGCGCTAAGCGTGGTAACAATTATATAGATGCAAGCGCACACCTGTCAGAGTAATATAAAATGGATGGAGTATCCAAGTATCGATCCTCAAGGACTTCTAAACAATTTCCAAACTCTAAAGTTTTAAAGAATAGTGAATGTTGGAATGAGTGATTCTTGTAAAATGGGAAGTGGTCACAAATAATGGTTTGGATTTGGGATTTGGACTTAGAATGATAAAACCTAGCCCGATTTACTTCAAGTTAGCCAACAAAGAATCAAGGACATGCTAAGGATAATATGCATTTTACTTTAGAAACTAACGACTACGCTTCTCACTTTACTTATGTCTAAGCAAGTTCAAAGTCCTAAGACATTCCCTAATATGTCTATTATGAGATATATCTTAGTTTTAGGATGGAAATAGTCGCAACCTCGGGTTAAGGTCCTATGTCTAGGCTACTTAAGCGGAACCCTTATGTCTAAGGCGCTCCTCTCCTCGGTTTAACCACTCAACAATGCAAATAAGCAACCTTTTCAGTATTGACTTGTTAAGACTTACAGTGGCCTTCTCTAAATCCTAACTTTTTGGGAAAACATGTTGAGCAATGAATGGAAAGCAAAAAACACTACGTCTTAGCAACCCTTTTTAGACATAAAAGGCTAACTATCCATAACCAGGCTAGAGACGGGAATTTAGAAAGACATATTGAAGAAAATACAGCAAGTAAAATGGTTGAATGTGGAATGCATGTGTGAAAAACAAAAGTTAACTAACGGAGAGTTTTTATCGAGATTGAGAGCTTCGCCCTTCTCTTTCAAGCAAGGGAGAGTGTCACGTGCTCTTTCCTCCAAAACACAACTCTCTTAACTAAAAATAAAGCAAAGGCAAAGAGAAGATAAGCAAAGTGCTAGATTTTTATATATTTGAATAAGTAGAAAATAACTAAGTACAAATGGAAACAAAACAAAGCTCAATAAAAGAATGTAAAGTACTCGGGATTTAAAAACGAAAAGCAACTAATGAAAGCAACTCAAAAGTACTTAGAAAGCAACAAAGAAACACTAAAAATGATCAAGAGAAGGAAGCAAGGCTTGATGAATTTGGTGGAGAAGTTGCTGGAATTTATAGCTGTGCAGAATTGGTTAGGTAGGTCCTAAAACGATGGTGAATCACCCATTTCCAACTCTTTTGACTGACCAAATCGTGCTCAAACTGATAGTGGAACACTTCTTCTACACGTATGCATCGGTTGGAACCACCAAAACGCATTGGAAGACGCGTTTCATTAAGGGCAAAGTTGGAAGAAAACCTGTTTTTCTGCAGGCTTCCCAGGCGCCTGGCGCCTCCGATGATACTTTTTCGTCTTTTTGCTTCTTTTGATTAATTTGCACTCCCAAATGGTCATAAAATGTCATAAATACAATATAAGCCATCCACAAACCATAGTATATGAATTTTGCATGAATTGGAACTCAAACGATCGAGAAAAATCCGAAACAAAGCTGAAACATAGTAAAAACAGCATCTAAAACTTTCTTTTTACGCATGTAAACAAGCGTAATCACACCCCAAACTTAACTTTTTGCTTGTCCTCAAGCAAAACTTAGCAACTTTAATCAGCTTTCTAACACATGGACAAGGAAAAGCAAAAGCAACCGAGATGTTCAATCATAAATTGTCTCAAGGAAAAGATGTCAAAGCCTACCATTCTATTGCCTTTGTAAACTTAGTCACTATAAACCAAGTTTGAAATGATAAAAACTTTTTCTTTCAAAATCTTTTTTCTCTTTCAAAAACAGAAAACGTTTTCAAATACCCCTAAGGAATCTGCACACTCCCTTCTTATACTAAGACTTTTACATCTAAAAGACCGGCTACTAGCCCCTGAGGTTTCCACACACTAACATCGGTTTCAACCACAGCTACTCGTAGAAAGACTTTGAAACTAACAGCTAGGTCATAAAACGACGACAATGAGAAACACGAAGTCACTTATCACCATCCTTACTGCTATTTTCAAAGTCAACACCCAACCTAAAACTAAATGGGTATCTACAGTAGGACTCGGAAATCATAAATACATTTTCTTTAACTCTCATTGTTTCTACCACTCTTTTCTTTCTAACACAAGTCTTTTCCCCACTCTTATTTTCTTTGACAAAGACTCTTTTTTACTCTTTTGCAAAAATTTTTTTTTTTCTTTTTTTTTTTTTTTTCTGTTTTGTGTTTTTTTTTTTCCTTTTCAACACTTTCTTTTTTTAATAGCATTTGTTTTTCCAACTGACTCTTTTTCAAAAGAAAATAGCATGATTTTTCAAATATAAATAACACTTTATCTTTCTGAAACAACGACTCACACAACGACTGTCCCCCCCAAACTTAAGAGAGACAGTGTCCTCACTGGGAAAAGGCTTTTGCATCGGATGAAAAAGGCTTAACAATAAAAAGGACAAGGGCTTCCTATATAGGGGCAAAGAAAAAGCTTAAAGTTTGTAAAGATCAAAAAGACATAAAAGAAAATGAGTTTATCACATAAACAAAGGAAATAGCTCCAAGCTTAGTCAGGCATAGAACAGAAAACTCAACAATCTCTTATAATCATCATCGACATGAAATCACATGCACAGCACAGATGCTTCAAAATAGGCATGTGAAAAGCTAAACTAAGGTTAAGTGAAGGCATACTTTAAGTGATCAGAAGATAAACGATACTAATTTATTCATGCTTCAACTGAGCTCGAAACATAATCAATACAAAAAAACATGCGTAGTAATGCTAGAATATGCAAACTACGTCATTAACAAAAAGAAGAAAAACACAAAAAATAGCAAAGAAGGAACCTCCCCTTCATGAAGTCGGAGGTTGTGGACTAGGATCAGTGTCAGTGCTGGGAGATGGATGACCAAGGATAGCAGCTAGCGCTGGAGGCCATGAAGGTAAAACCGCAAAATCCAATGAAGCCCTTAAGTTGTAGATATGTTGCACGACTTCTCGAACCTGATCTCGCAGCTGGTGGTTCTCCTCTCGAAGACGACGGATCTCCGATGTAGGAGACATCCCAGTACCTTCCCTTCTTTGTAACGCATGGGCGATAATACGCCGAATATTCTTCTCTTCCACAATTGGGGCATCTCTCTTAATTTGATCCTCAGGGAGCTGTACACCTTGTCGCAAGCATAAAGAAGTGACCAAACGTGGGTGATAAAGCTTACCACGTGTCCGGTGGGCACACTCATGGATACTGGTATTGATCAATTCTCCATAATTCACATCTATGCCCTTTAGCATGGCATAAACCAGCAATGCCCTATCCTGAGTGACATGCTCATCATGCTCCGTTGGCAGAATTCTGTTTTTGACTATGTATAACCATCCTGCAGCAGCTAGGGAAACATCCTCGGGTTTTAGTCGTACCTTGCCATGAGTAGTCAAATCCCAAGTGGCAGAGGGCTTCCCAACACATTCTAGAGCCTCATCAAGCTGTTCCAGAGTCGGAGTCACTAACATCTTATTGCCCACAGCATCTCTGATATTCTCAATGTTGAAGGTGTAGTTGATCTGAGTGGCATCAAACCGTATTTCCTTCCCGCGCACTATGGCTATATGTGACTGGGGATGGACTGCAGCATAGAATTCTCTGACTAACTCCAAAGCCTCACATTGTATGGGCTGAATGAGTGGTCTCCATTCTTTGTCTCTGGCGGTCTCCCTCCAATCATCAGGCACATCTCCTAGGGTGAGATCCAATCCCAATTCTGTCATAATCTTACGGGATTTCATTAATGAAGTTCGAGTGGCTAAATTTGCTGCGTTCCATTTCGTCTCGACCTCCTCTCCCTCAGACAAGTCCAGTTCAATTGTATCAACTGGCCCAGGTGCCACTACCTTCTTCTTAGCTTCAGCTGCTTTAGCTTTCGCAGCTCTCGTTTTAGGTTCATTCACGGGCACTGTTGGCTTCTTAGCCTGAACTGCACGTCGTTTTGAACTCTTTTTCTCCCGCCTCTTGTATTGAAACATTTCCCTTATCGTCTGCGTGTCCTCAGGATCTTCTTCGCTGGTAGGTTCTTGAGTACTATTCTCCCCAACCTTGGATCTACCTGTATCACACCCAAGCGGGTTAACTGTATTAGAAGGAATAGTGTGAGCATCCCTTACCCCTGGTAGAGTGGCCATCGGTGTGACATACTCATCCGTTGCCAATGGAGTAGATCCAGTTGCCCCAGTAGGCAACTCTTGGTGACTACAAAATGCTCCTTCTGTAGGTGTATCCAATGGGGAAGGTTCCTGAGTATCTGTTCTCACCACTTCGTTCTCGGTATCCTCTGTTTCTGGCATATTTCAACAGTGTCCTCGTGAAACCAGTAGAAAATCATCATTACCATCTTCCGGTGTAATAATCAATGGAGATGAATAAAACTGCTCCTCGTCCCTGTTCTCCATAGATGAATCCTTAGGCGTCAGACGCCTACTACTCCCATCTTCCTCAACTTCTGGGTCTATCATCACCTCCTTGCCCTTCCTCTTTTGCCCTATCGAAACCCCGGGCTCTAGCCTATGGCTATGGCTCTTCTCTTGCTCTCCTCCATGCTCATCTCCTGCATCCATTGGCATATTGGTTGGGGTTGGCATCCTAGGAGGCTCTAAGGGTTTTAGTTGTCCCATGTTGAAAGTACTCGATATGTTAGGGTTCAATTGGGGTGCTTGAGGTCCTCTTTCTAGGAATGGAAGTTGAGCTGGTGGGGGAACCCTAGGTGAAAGCATCCCATAATTGGTTGGAGGTACCCAATGACCCATTCCATAATAAGGTGGAAGGTTAGGAAATAGAGTAGATAAGTTTGGCATTCCATAGGGATGAACACTAGCTGGAATTTGCATTTGGGACAAGGGAAAATGATAGGAAGGAACCGGGTTAAACATAAACGGTTGGTACATACCCGGATTGATCATTGGAGGAAGTTGTTGAGGATTTTCAGCCCTAAACTCACTGTTTTGAGGTATATTAAAGGTGGGTAGTTGCTGAAAATTAACATAACCATGTGGGCTCATTATAGGATGTTGTGTAGGAGCTTGGGATGGAGGACATTCAAATGTTTGAAGCGGGTTTCCTCCCCTAACAGCAGCTAGCCTAGAATCTGAACCCATGTGGTGTTGGAAGTTCTCCAATGGTGGAAAAGGAATGCTTGTGGCATTTGGAGCTTGAGTGGAAGAGGTAGGAAGTGAAGTATGTTGAGAAGAGGAAGCCATAGATGTAAGCAAATGCTGGAAATTTCTTCTTCTCTTTGGTGGTGGCTGAAAATCGAAAACAAGGGTGATGAAGGGAGTGGGTTTTTGCCGAAAAAACAAGGGGAAGAAGAGAGTTGTGTGGGTTTTGGTGGAGTTGTAAAGCTTAGGCAATGGGTCTATTTAAAGCTTTCCCCAAACTAAATCCTAAATGGAAAGGGATTGTCATTTAAGTTCAACTAAGTTTCCTAAACCTAAAAGGAAAAGAAAACAAATTTGAATACAAAATAGGATTAGGGAAACAAAATTTGAGTTTGAAGAGAAGTTCTTAAAGCTAAATCATAGAGGATTAATGTTTGACCCAAAATAAAGCCCATGCTATCGAAAATTAAAACCCAAACCGTGAAGGAAAACGAAATTCGAACTGCTGGAAAACAGGGCAGGCGCCAGGCGCCTGCGTGATTTATTTTCGCAAAGGGTAGGCGCCAGGCGCCTGCGTAAAATTTTTTCAATGTTTATTTTTATTTATTTATTTTTTTTTCATTCTTTCTTTTTGTTTTTCAACGTTTTCCAAAAACATTCTTAATAAGCAAAACTTTTTATAATTAGACAAAAAGAATGTAAGATACAAAAATTTCCTTCCTTTACTTTTGTTCTTTCCAAACGGATAAGAAGGAAAAACATTTTTCGCAAACATTTATTGACCTGAAAGTTGAATAGAGGTTTTTCCTCTATCCACTGGTTCTCCAAAATACGGCTTAAGTCTCTGCCCATTTACTTTAAAAACATTTCCCTTAGAGTCAACTAGATCCACTGCCCCATATGGGTAGACTTTAAAAATTTGAAAGGGACCAGACCATCTAGACTTAAGTTTTCCAGGGAAAAGTTTCAACCTAGAGTTGAATAACAGAACCAGATCACCTTCTTGAAGATTGTTCGGCCGAAGACGCCTATCATGCCACTGTTTAGTTTTTTCCTTAAACAACTTAGCATTCTCATAAGAAAAGTGCCTGTGTTCTTCTAATTCCAACAATTGTAACTTCCTCGCTTCACCTGCAGCCAACAAATCAAAATTTAATTTCTTAGTAGCCCAAAATGCTTTATATTCTAGCTCAAGAGGCAAATGACATGCTTTTCCAAAAACTAGCCTATAGGGGGACATGCCGAGGGGAGTCTTAAATGCTGTCCTATATGCCCAAAGTGAATCATCAAGCTTAAAAGACCAATCCCTACGGTTAAGATTTACAGTTTTTTCTAAAATGTTTTTTATCTCCCTATTAGATATTTCGGCTAACCCATTCGACTGAGGATGATATGCTGTTGCAACCCTATGACGCACATTGTATTTAGTCAGCAACTTTTGCATAGACCTATTCACAAAATGAGCCCCCCCATCGCTTATCAGACAACGCGGGGTTCCATAACGCGTAAAAATGTGCTTTTGCAGAAAACGAATGACAACTTTGGAATCATTGGTAGCAGTTGCAATGGCTTCTATCCATTTCGAAACATAATCTACTGCTAACAATATATAAAGCTTACCATTAGAAGATGGAAATGGACCCATAAAATCTATACCCCACACATCAAATATTTCAATCTCCAGGATTGGGGTTTGAGGCATTTCGTGGCGTTTAGATATATTACCTGTCCGTTGGCATTTGTCACAAACCTGGGCAAACTTATGTGCATCTTTGAACAGAGTGGGCCAAAAGAACCCACTTTGCAAAACTTTGGCTGCGGTTTTGTGTCCTGCAAAATGTCCTCCATATGGAGACATATGACAAGCGTCTAATATCGCCTCGTGCTCTTCTTCTGCGACACACCTGCGTAAGATATTGTCAGGTCCTAGCTTATATAAAAAAGGCTCATCCCAACGATAACATCGAACTTCATTTAAAAATTTCTTTACCTGTTGCTTGTTGAACTCATAAGGAACTATTCGACTTACCAAATAATTTGCTATATCGGCATACCACGGAACTGAATCAACTCGCAAGAGTTGCTCGTCAATAAACTGTTCACGTATAACAGTTCCATCATCACACAGCGGGGATTCCAATCTAGACAGGTGATCAGCAACTTGGTTTTTAGTACCCTTCCTGTCCCTAACTTCAATATCAAACTCTTGAAGTAACAAAATCCACCGTATCAAACGTGGTTTAGCATCTTTTTTAGCAAATAAATATTTTAAAGCAGAATGGTCAGTAAAAACAATGACTTTTGTGCCTATCAAGTAAGACCTAAACTTATCAAAGGCGAACACAACTGCTAACAGTTCCTTTTCAGTAGTAGTGTAATTGAGTTGTGCACCGGTCAGAGTCTTACTAGCATAATACACAGGATGCAAGATCTTGTTTTTACGTTGTCCTAACATAGCTCCTATTGCATAATCACTGGCATCACACATGAGCTCAAAAGGTAAATCCCAATTAGGTTCGATAATTATAGGAGCTGAACTTAGAGCAACTTTCAACATTTCAAATGATTTTAAACAGTCATCATAAAAAACAAATGGTCTATCATGTTCTAACAATTGACACAAGGGTTTAGAAATTTTGGCAAAGTCTTTTATAAAACGGCGGTAAAATCCCCCATGCCCTAAAAAACTTCTAATCCCTTTGACATTTGTAGGAGGAGGTAGCTTTGAAATGATGTCTATCTTAGCGTGGTCTACCTCTATTCCTTGCTTGGAAATTTTGTGACCCAAAACAATACCCTCTTGTACCATGAAATGACACTTCTCCCAATTTAGGACTAGGTTTGTTTGTTCACATCTCTTCAATACTCTCTCCAAATTAACTAAACAAGCGTCGAAAGAATTTCCAAAAACAGAAAAGTCATCCATAAAAACTTCTAGAATATTTTCTACCATGTCAGAGAAGATGGCCATCATACACCTCTGAAAAGTCGCGGGTGCATTGCATAGTCCAAAGGGCATTCGCCTAAAAGCGAACGTACCATACGGACACGTAAATGTTGTCTTCTCCTGGTCTTCTGGAGCAATAGTAATTTGATTATAACCCGAATATCCATCTAAAAAACAATAGAATTCCTTACCTGCCAGACGGTCGAGCATCTGGTCAATAAACGGGAGAGGGAAATGGTCTTTCTTTGTTACCTTGTTGAGTTTGCGATAATCAATGCAAACTCTCCACCCGCTCACAGTTCGGGTTGAGATGAGCTCATTCTCCTCGTTGGCCACCACGGTTATACCCCCTTTCTTTGGTACACACTGTACTGGGCTTACCCAGCTGTTGTCGGATATTGGGTATATAACACCGGCGTCAAGCCATTTCAGAATTTCTTTCCTTACAACCTCTTTCATCTTCGGGTTCAACCGCCTTTGACTCTCAATAGAGTTCTTAGCATCTTCTTCCAATAGAATTTTGTGCATGCAAAAGGCCGGGCTTATCCCTCGGATATCTGCTATCGTCCATCCAATGGCCTTTTTGTGCTTCTCCAAAATCTGCAATAAAGAATATTCATTAGTAGGTGATAAATTGGAAGCTATAATAACTGGTAAAGTGTCGTTATCCCCTAGATACGCATATTTCAAATGCGACGGCAATGGCTTCTGCTCCAACGTGGGTGGTTCCACTATGGACGGAAGTAACGACTTGCATTCTTCTTTTTGTATTTTTTCAATAGGATTAGCCACATCTTCTGGTCCTTCTGCTATCTTATCAAGCTCTTCTTCAATCTCTGTAACTAATAAGTCATAAAACTCGTCAAACATAACAGGATTCAAGCTATTTATAGCAGAGCACTCTTCAAAGTCTCCTGGTAATTTCATGGCATCTAGAACGTTAAATTTAACTTCTTCATTATTTACCCTCATTGTAATTTCTCCATTCCTCACATTAAAAACTGTATCCCCAGTGGCTAGAAATGGTCTTCCCAAAATAATGGGAACGTCTAAGTCTGCCTCGCAATCTAGAATGATAAAGTCCGCAGGGAAAATGAATTTGTCCACCTGGACTAAAACATCTTCTATCTTTCCCTCAGGTCTTATGATAGATCTATCTGCTAGTTGAAGGGTAACCGTAGTAGGTCTAGCTTCTCCTATGCCTAAAGATTTGAAAACTGATAATGGCATAAGATTAATGCTAGCGCCTAGATCACATAATGCCCTACCTAATTTTTTTCCTCCTATGGAACATGGAATGGTAAAACTGCCAGGGTCATTACATTTCATGGGTAGCGGGCTGCCTGCAGCTTCACTACTACATTTTGTCATGGCTACCAGTTCATGCTCTCCTATTTTTTTCTTCCTAGAAACTATATCTTTCAAAAACTTAGCATAATTTGGCATCTGTTCTAGAGCATCTACTAATGGTATATTTATATGCAGTTGTTTTAAAATATCTAAAAATTTTCTAAACTGGGAATCATTATTTTTCTTTACTAATCTTTGTGGAAACGGGGGAGTAGGGGTAAAAGAAGGCTGTACCTGTGGAGGAACACTCGGGGTGTCCTCATTACCTTTTCTAATATTTTCTTTTTCTGGTGTTGTTGGATTTTCTGGTATCTTTACAATTGGTTCAGTGGACGGAATCTGTACATCTGTTGTTGGCATTGTTGGTCCATCATATGCCAGTCCACTCCTGAGGGTGACAGCTTTGCACTGTTCTTTCCCTTCTCGTTTTGGTAATTCAGTATGGCCTGGAAAATAACCTTGTGGTCTATTCTTCAATTCATTGGCAAGTTGTCCCAATTGGGTCTCGAAATTCCTCATTGATGCCGCTTGGGATTGTATCACTGCGTCGGTTCGGGCCATGTACTCCTTCATCATATTCTCAAGATTTGAGTTGTTATTTTGAACTGGTGGAGTCTGTGTTCTCTGATTGTACTGCTGTTGCGGTGGTGGGATGTATTGCTGTGTAGGTGGAACATAGGGCTGCTTGTTCTGCTGGCTCTGCCCTTGATTAAAACCGCTCGAACCTCCTTGTCCGCCCCATGAGAAATTAGGGTGGTGCCTCCAACCTGGGTTGTAGGTGTTCGAATATGGGTTAAAGTTCCTATTGTTCCCATGTCCTACATAAAAAACAGAAGCAGGGTTATGTGGACAATTATCATAAATATGGTTTTCACTGCAAAATGAACAAATGAGATCGTTGACTTGGCAAACAGGGGCAGGAGTGCAATAATCCGACTGCACAGGTTGTATCGGCGTGGCTAATGGATTTTTTATTCCCAATGCCATCTCTTTCAGCCTCTGGTTCATTGTAACCATCTCTTTTTGCATCGAGGTCGCAATGTCCAGAGCCAAAACTCCAGCTGGATCTTGCTTCTTTGGTGCTGCCCTAGATCTTTGCGAACACCATAGTTCGTTGTGTGAAGCTAAGTCATTTAGGATGTCAACTATCTCGTTGAATGTCTTCTTTGTAAAGGCTCCGTTGGCAGCATTGTTTAGCATCATCTTAGTAGGATGATCTAAGCCTCTAAAGAAATGTTCTATCTGGATGCATGCCGGCAAGCCATGGTTCGGACATTTCCTGATTAGTTCTTTAAATCTCTCCCACGCCTCGTGAACAGGTTCACGATCATACTGTCTAAAGGAGATGATCTCCTCTCTGATATCAGCGTGGCGAGTAGGTGGGACGAATTTTGTTAAGAACTTCTCCACTAACGACCCCCATGTGGTGATGGATCCCGGTGGAAATGCATTGAGCCATGCTCTAGCTTGGTCCTTCAAAGAAAATGGAAAAAGTGTTAGTCTCAGAGCATCGTCTGTTATACCAGGTAATCGAAATGCATTTGCAATTTGAATGAATGATTTCAGATGATCATGTGGATCCTCATGTTCCTGCCCTCCAAAATGTCCAATTGTCTGCAACATTTGGAACATCATTGGTTTAAGCTCAAAGTTTGCGTGGGCTGGAATAGGGTTGACTATCCCTGAATCAAAGTTCTGAAAAGCCGTGGCGGCATATTCTCGCATTGCCACGTCTCTGTTGTCTGCCATCTGGATATGGTTGAATTCATCATTTCTTGCATGATCCTTCATATTACCGTTAACAGCAGGTGGATCAACCGGATCACGAGGTGGAATATCTGCCATTGATGTGCTCGTACTCTCTACCTCACTTTCAGGACTGATTTCACCTTCTCTCTCTTTTTGCTTTTCTAGTTGTTTTCGAAGTCTTTGCTCCTTTCGAGTTTTTCGAAGGGTCCGCTCAATCTCAGGGTCAAGGGGTAGAAGAAAAGATCTTGTGCTCATGCACTTTAACTTACCCTTGTGAGATAAACGACCAAAAATATAGAACAAAAACGGTGGATGGAAATTACACCCAACAACAATTCACAAAAATAAAAACTAAAAGAATTTGAAAATAATTTTAAAACTAAAGTCCCCGGCAACGGCGCCAAAAACTTGACTGGGATGTTTATGCTGAATGCACACACTAAGCGTGGTAACAATTATATAGATGCAAGCGCACACCTGTCAGAGTAATATAAAATGGATGGAGTATCCAAGTATCGATCCTCATGGACTTCTAAACAATTCCCAAACTCTGAAGTTTTAAAGAATAGTGAATGTTGAAATGAGTGATTCTTGTAAAATGGGAAGTGGTCACAAATAATGGTTTTGGATTTGGGATTTGGACTTATAATAATAAAACCTAGCCCGATTTACTTCAAGTTAGCCAACAAAGAATCAAGGACATGCTAAGGATAATATGCATTTTACTTTAGAAACTAACGACTACGCTTCTCACTTTACTTATGTCTAAGCAAGTTCAAAGTCCTAAGACATTCCCTAATATGTCTATTATGAGATATATCTTAGTTTTAGGATGGAAATAGTCGCAACCTCGGGTTAAGGTCCTATGTCTAGGCTACTTAAGCGGAACCCTTATGTCTAAGGCGCTCCTCTCCTCGGTTTAACCACTCAACAATGCAAATAAGCAACCTTTTCAGTATTGACTTGTTAAGACTTACAGTGGCCTTCTCTAAATCCTAACTTTTTGGGAAAACATGTTGAGCAATGAATGGAAAGTAAAAACACTACTTCTTAGCAACCCTTTTTAGACATAAAAGGCTAACTATCCATAACCGGGCTAGAGACGGGAATTTAGAAAGACATATTGAAGAAAATACAGCAAGTAAAATGGTTGAATGTGGAATGCATGTGTGAAAAACAAAAGTTAACTAATGGAGAGTTTTTATCGGGATTGAGAGCTTCGCCCTTCTCTTTCAAGCAAGGGAGAGTGTCACGTGCTCTTTCCTCCAAAACACAACTCTCTTAACTAAAAATAAAGCAAAGGCAAAGAGAAGATAAGCAAAGTGCTAGATTTGTATATATTTGAATACGTAGAAAATAACTAAGTACAAATGGAAACAAAACAAAGCTCAATAAAAGAATGTAAAGTGCTCGGGATTTAAAAACGAAAAGCAACTAATGAAAGCAACTCAAAAGTACTTAGAAAGCAACAAAGAAACACTAAAAATGATCAAGAGAAGGAAGCAAGGCTTGATGAATTTGGTGGAGAAGTTGCTGGAATTTATAGCTGTGCAGAATTGGTTAGGTAGGTCCTAAAACGATGGTGAATCACCCATTTCCAACTCTTTTGACTGACCAAATCGTGCTCAAACTGATAGTGGAACACTTCTTCTACACGTATGCATCGGTTGGAACCACCAAAACGCATTGGAAGACGCGTTTCATTATGGGCAAAGTTGGAAGAAAACCAGTTTTTCTGCAGGCTTCCCAGGCGCCTGGCGCCTCCCATGATACTTTTTCGTCTTTTTGCTTCTTTTGATTAATTTGCACTCCCAAATGGTCCTAAAATGTCATAAATACAATATAAGCCAACCACAAACCATAATATATGAATTTTGCATGAATTGGAACTCAAACGATCGAGAAAAATCCGAAACAAAGCTGAAACATTGTAAAAACAGCATCTAAAACCTTCTTTTTACGCATGTAAACAAGCGTAATCACGCTCCTCTCCTCGGTTTAACCACTCAACAATGCAAATAAGCAACCTTTTCAGTAATGACTTGTTAAGACCTACAGTGGCCTTCTCTAAATCCTAACTTTTTGGGAAAACATGTTGAGCAATGAATGGAAAGCAAAAACACTACTTCTTAGCAACCCTTTTTAGACATAAAAGGCTAACTATCCATAACCGGGCTAGAGACGGGAATTTAGAAAGACATATTGAAGAAAATACAGGAAGTAAAATGGTTGAATGTGGAATGCATGTGTGGAAAACAAAAGTTAACTAACGGTGGGTTTTTATCGGGATTGAGAGCTTCGCCCTTCTCTTCCAAGCAAGGGGGAGTGTCACGTGCTCTTTCCTCCAAAAACACAACTCTCTTAACTAAAAATAAAGTAAAGGCAAAGGGAAGATAAGCAAAGTGCTGGATTTTTATATATTTGAATAAGTAGAAAATAACTAAGTACAAATGGAAACAAAACAAAGCTCAATAAAGGAATGTAAAGTACTCGGGATTTAAAAACCAAAAGCAACTAATGAAAGCAACTCAAAAGTACTTAGAAAGCAACAAAGAAACACTAAAAATGATCAAGAGAAGGAAGCAAGGCTTGATGATTTTGGTGGAGAAGTTGCTGGAATTTATAGCTGTGTAGAATTGGTTAGGTAGGTCCTAAAACGATGGTGAATCACCCATTTCCAACTCTTTTGACTGACCAAATCGTGCTCAAACTGATAGTGGAACACTTCTTCTACACGTATGCATCGGTTGGAACCACCAAAACGCATTGGAAGACGCGTTTCATTAAGGGCAAAGTTGGAAGAAAACCAGTTTTTCTGCAGGCTTCCCAGGCGCCTGGCGCCTCCCATGTAGGTTTTTCCGTCTTTTTGCTTCTTTTGATTAATTTGCACTCCCAAATGGTCCTAAAATGTCATAAATACAATATAAGCCAACCACAAACCATAATATATGAATTTTGCATGAATTGGAACTCAAACGACCGAGAAAAATCCGAAACAAAGCTGAAACATAGTAAAAACACCATCTAAAACCTTCTTTTTACGCATGTAAACAAGCGTAATCATGGGTAACTTGGATTAAGTTCGAATGGGTGTGGATTACCTCAATTGGATTCAAACGGTCATGGGTAGGTGCTAAATGCTGCAAAGAAAGTTGCTGCAAGTGTTTTCGCAATAAGGAGAACACACCTACTGATAATGACGCGGCTGTGCGCTGTGTGGAAACTGCACCCGAGGTCACCGACCTCCACGAACACCGAACACTACTGCTAAGACCCTGTACCATCGGAAAACACCCCGAATCGCCGCCAGAACCGCAGTGAAACGTCTCCTGCTACTGCCATGAACCACGACGCACGCGTCTGCTACTGTTCGCCGAAGAAGATGACGCGCCGGTCGTCAGGTAGGAGAAGATGTGGCTGGGCGACAGAATGAAGGAGAAATGGTGGGGCTGGTGGCTCACGATTAGGGAAAGGCAAAGGTTTGCTAGGGTTCATTTTATTTTACCTCTATGTTTTAAAATAAAAGCTCATTTACCCAACTTTTGTAAATAAAGCCAATGGGTAAAAGAATTGAAATTTCTAATTTTCCAATTAAACGTACATGTCCAATGGCCCAGTACAAAAGCTGAAAACAATTACTTCATTAATTATAAAATAAAACTCGCAATAGCACCACAACAGCCAAATAAAACAAGGTAAGACAATTTAAATACTTTAAAATAAATTTTCGACTAAAATCTCGTGGCTTGAGGTTAATCTGACCTGAGTAACACGGGGCGTTGGAGACAATGGTACTTGGGATTTAGTGTCTCTTCTTGTAGGAAAGAAACCTATCGGTTGTAAATTGGTGTTTGCTGTTAAAGTTCATCCTGATGGATCAATTGCTTGTTTGAAAGCTCGTCTTATTGCTAAAGGATATGTGCATACTTATGGAATTGATAATTATGGTACTTTTTCTGCGGTTTTCCTTGACATCTATTCACCACTGGCCGTTGCATCAGCTTGATATTAAAAATGCATTCCTCAATGGTGATCTTCAAGAAGAAGTGTATATAGAGCAACCACCAGGTTTTGTTGCTCATGGGGAGAATGGAAAGGTATGTCGCCTTCGTAAATCCTTATATGGGTTGAAACAAAGTCCGCGAGCATGGTTTGGAAAATTCAGCCAGGTGATTGAGAAATTTGGATTGAAAAAGAGTAAGTTGATCATTCTGTCTTTTATAAATGATTTGAGTCTGGTGTTATCTTACTAGTTGTATATGTTCATCATATTGTGATTAATTGTAACGATACATCAGGCATCTTATCACTCAAGTATTTTCTTCATAGTCAATTTTTTACTAAAGATCTGGGAATGTTAAAATACTTCTTAGGAATTGAGGTAATAAGGAGCAAGAAAGGGATCCTTTTGTCACAAAGAACATATGTACTTGATTTGTTAACTGAAACATGAAAGTTAGCTGCTAAGCGACGTATTACTCCATTGATACCTAATTTACAACTTATAAGGGAAGGGTAGTTGTTGAAAGATCATGAGACGTATATGAGGTTAGTAGGGAAGCTAATTACCTTGCAGTTACTAGGCCCGTCCTTGGTTATCTAGTCAGTATTATGAGTCAGTTTATGAGTTCTCCTACGACTGACCATTGGGCCACATTGGAACATATTCTATGTTATTTGAAAGGTGCTCTTGGACGTGGTTTGTTATATAAAGATCACGGTCATCATAATATTGAATGTTTTTCAGATGTTGATTGGGCAGGTTCTAAGGAAGATAGGAAATCAACCTCAGGATATTGTGTATTTGTTGGAGGTAATTCAGTTTTATGGAAAAGTAAGAAACAGAATGTGGTGTCGCATTCGAGTGCTGAATCCGAACATCGAGCTATAACACAATCGGTGTGTGAATTAATATGGATATATCAGCTTCTGACTGAATTGGGATTTGGCATCACCACTCCAGTGAAACTTTGGTGTGATAATCAAGCATCTCTACATATTGCATCTAATCTAGTATTTCATGAACGAAACGGACACATTGAAGTTGATTGTCATTATGTACGTGAGAAAATACAGCAAGTGTAACGACCCAGAATTTCCCACACAATTCTAGGTCACGTTAACTACCCAACTAATTAAACTTAACCCCCAAATACGTCATGCCAACTCCCGATACAAATAAATATATAAAATCAAGTTCCAATTCTCATCAATTTAACGATAAATCAATCTCATAGAATATCATTCAACAACATTCGTGGACCACCTCACGAGGCAAGTTTATTATTCAAACTAGGCAAAACACAATGAATGGAATAAAACTAAAATAGGCACCTATCCCGAAATGAAACTAACAACAAGAGGGAATCTCTCAATTATTCAAAGACGAACAAATAGTTTATTGACCATCACATAAGGTCTTAACTAATCACTTAAGCTAAGTAAGAGTGCTAAGCAGCCTATGGTCCTCGCTCGTCATGTCTCCTCCGTCCCATCACCATGGTCGCCCACGAGTCCTTCACCTGAAACAATCATTGTAGAGGGGGACGGTGAGTATATAAAATATACTCCGTAAGTAGCCCTCACCAACACACACACACATCATGCTCAACTATATCAAGAAACATTCGTAGTCATGCTATTCAATACATTATGCATTCAAACATAAACACATTCCATAAAATTTAGTGACAACCACAACCAGGAAGCACGTTAACAAGCAATCTCTAGTCTCCCTAACATCACAAGTACCTCTACACTTATCAAAGTTATCCTAACCTTCCACAGTTATTTCCTTCGAGTAGAGTCGACCCCTGACCATTTATACCTAGAGCCCCGACACTGCTGCATCGGCCCTCGACCATTTATACCCGAGGCCCCGATGTCTTCACCATCTATTGGCCCTTGACCATTTATATTCAAGGCCCCAATAGTCTTCCTTTCAAATGACTCCTCGTATCGACCCTTGACCATTTATACCCGAGGCCTTGATACTCCATTAGTGACGTGTCAGCCCTCAGCCATTTAACCCGAGGCCCTGACACTCACTCATTCACTCCATTAGTCATGTATCAGCCCCCGACCATTTATACCCGAGGCCCTGACACCCACTCATTCATTCCCTCCAAGAATTCAACTATCACCAGAGTCTTACTATATACTTTCTTATACCACTAACCCTGCATCTTTCAACTCACAAGTACAATTCAGCATGCTTCCACAACATAGACAACTTTCTAATAATGAGATAATAACCCAATCATGCTCAATATCCAACATCATTATTTAACAAGCATTACTAAGGATAATAGCTCACAAAACACGCCGAACAATTCATGCATATCCAGGCAACAAACATTACCACAGCAATACTCAACAGTTTAGTAAAGCAGAAAACTCACCATTTTCATCGACAAATATCCAACACTACTCCAAGTATATCGACTAACACAACGAGAATTATTTAGCACGATGACGTAACAAAATTAGCATTCAACGCCACAAAATCAGCACGTTAGAGACCATTTAGCACACATTAACGCACGCACACGCCCCTTGTCTACTTACTCACAACCGCGCCCTTAAGTTTTGCGTCGACCTCACACCAAAGCACTAAAAAAGAAAAATACAGCAAGTTACATACACTATTTAGCTTTCGAAATCAATTCTAAAAGGGTTCGAATGACTCATTACCACCAAAACCGACTTCGTATAGATGTGGGTCACCTAGATCTAGCTCGCTAAGGTGTGGGTAGCCTAAATCGAGCTTCGAACGGAAGTGGGTCACCTCCAAACGTCCTAAACACTGCTGTAACGCACAAATCCCGCCGCTGGAGTCGTCGTTCGTCGGATCGTAGCAGCAGGTCGCCGCCGCTTCGCCGCTGTACAGCCGCTTCGCCATGCGCCGCCGCGGATCTGGCCCGTCGCCATGTGCCGCCGCGAGGAGGAGCGGTGCTGGTTCGTTGCAGACCGTCGGGGAACGCGTCGCCACTGCTGCAGACCGCCGGGACGTCAGGGAAGTCGCACCGCCTGCCGCTGCTCGATCTGGAGGAGCGCCGCCGTCGCTGCTGTCCGATCCGAAGAAGCGCCGCATCGCCGCCGCTGCCGCTGCTCGATCCGAATAAGCGCCGCCGCTCGTTGGTTGCTATTCAATCGTCGTGTCGTAGTCGGCCACTGCTGCACCTCGCCGGGAAACACTCTTGTGGCTGCCAAACTTTACAACAAGAAGGAGGGGGTGGTGGGCGGCTAGGGTAAGAATGAAGGAGAAGAGGGAGCTTAGGGTTTTCCTTTTTTTTTTTTGTTTTGTTTTAGAACCAAATTAGCTCAATGGAGGCCCAACAAGTCCAAGCCGAAGAGAAAAGAAGTCCATCCCCCTTAAAACAAGACCCACCACACGGAGTCTGGTAATTATTAATTTAATTGGATTTTAGAGCTCGATAAATATAGATAAATTTAATTAACAATCAATTTAAAATTTAAATGAAAAATCTCCTGATTCGAGACTAACTAACCCGAGGGACTCGGGACGTTACAGACTTTCCTCCTTCAAAAACTTTCGTCCTCGAAAATTGACTGTTCCAACAGTTCAGGGTATCTCTCCTTGATATCGTCCTCCCACTCCCAAGTAGCTTCTTCCACTTGGTGGTTTCTCCACAAAACCTTAACCAAGCGAATCGTCCGGTTCTTCAACAACTTGGTTTCTTTTGCCAAAATTTTGACGGGTACCTCTTCGTAGCACAAAGACTCATCTAATTGTAATGGTTCAGGGTCCAAAACGTGCGAAAGGTCATGAATGTACTTCCTCAGCATAGACACGTGAAACACATTGTGAACCACTGCCAACGATGGTGGCAAGGCCAACCTATACGCGACTGGGCCGATACATTAAAAAATTTCAAAAGGCCCAATGAACCTTGCACCAAGCTTTCCCTTCTTCCCAAATCGTAAAATTCCCTTCACGGGTGCCATACGAAGCAACACCCGCTCACCTACCACAAACTCGAGCTCCCTACGCCTGACGTCTGCATAACTCTTTTGACGGCTCTGAGCAACTTGCATCCTTCTCTTGATCTTTTGAATGGCACTGTTAGTCGCCTGCACCAAATCCGGTCCCAAGAGAACTCTTTCTCCGACTTCGTCCCAATTAACCGGAGACCGACACTCCTTCCCATATAGTGCCTCGTATGGGGCCATCCCAATCGTGGCCTGAAAACTGTTATTATAAGCCAACACTATTAGGTAGAGGTACTTGTCCCAACTACCACCAAAGTCTAACATGCAAGCTCTAAGCATGTCCTCTAAAACCTGGTTCACCCGCTCCGTCTGACCATCGGCTTGGGGGTGAAATGTCGTGCTAAAGTCCAACTTAGTGCCCAAGGACTTGTGTAAACTTCGCGAAAAAGTCGAGGTGAAACGCGGGTCGCGATCGGACACTATGGATACCGGTATACCATGTAGCCTGACAATTTTCTGTAAATACAGTTCCGCCCATTTTTCTACTGTATACGTGGCCTTGCCGGGAATAAAGTGAGCAGACTTGGTCAAACGATCTACAACTACCCAAATCACAGTGAATCCCTTAACCGTCCTTGGTAGTCCTGTAATGAAGTTCATAGCCACATCGTCCGACTTCCAAACTGGTATGCTCAAAGGTTGCAGCAATCCAGCAGGTCTCTGTCTTGAAGCCTTTACTTGTTGGCACGTCAAACACTTGCTAACAAACTGAGCTATTTCCCTCTTCATGTTATGCCACCAGTAATGTTCTTAAGGTCTTGGTACATTTTGGTGCTTCCTGGGTGGACCGAGTATGGAGTATTGTGTGCATCTCCCAGTAAGTCCTTCATCAAAGAATAATCTTTTGGCACACACAACCTTCCGCGAAAAAGCAAAGCTGCCTCACCCGAGAGAGTGAAATCCCCATGGCCCACCATACTAAAGCCTTTGGCCAAGCTAAGGTCTTCCTTTTGGGCAACAATGATCCTCTGGCTCAGGCTAGGTTCCACTGAGAGTCGAGCCAACAACGTGGAGACATCATCCACCATCAGCTCCACCTCCAAGCGTTCCAATTCGCTGTGTATTGGACTGCAGACCACTACAAGAGATGCCACACTTGCCGCTCTTCTACTAAGAGCATCGACCACCACATTTGCTTTACCTGGATGGTAACTAATCTCACAATCATAGTCCTTCACCAACTCTAGCCACCGTCTCTGTCTTAAGTTAAGCTCCTTCTGAGTGAAAAGGTACTTCAAACTCTGATGATCCGTGAGGACCTGAATTCTTTCTCCCTAAAGGTAGTGTCGCCACAAGTTTAAGGCGAAGACAACTGCTGCTAGTTGTAAGTCATGAGTGGGGTAGTTAAGCTGATGCACTTTCAGTTGTCGAGAAGCATAAGCTATAACTTTCCCATGTTGCATCAGCACACATCCCAAGCCGTTTCGCGAGGCGTCGCTGTAAACCACCAAATCTCCCGTCCCACCGGGGACAGTTAACACTGGTGCAGACACCAAACACTTCTTTGGTTCTTGAAAAGTCTCCTCACACTCGCTGCTCTAAGTGAAGGTAGCATTCTTACGAGTCAACTGCGTCAACGGTGCCGCTATCCGAGAGAAATTATGGATGAACTTCCTGTAGTAACCAGCCAAGCCGAGGAAACTACGAATCTCTGTAACTGGACTAGGTCTTGGCCAATTGCTAATAGCCTCTACCTTGGCGGGGTCTACTGCAATACCGTCCCTGGTGACTGTGTCCTAGGAAAGCCACTTTGTGTAGCCATAACTCACACTTTGAAAACTTTGCATACAACTTATTTTCTCGTAGTGTAGTCATAACCTGTCTGAGATGCTCCTCGTGACACTCCTCAGTCTTGGAGTATATAGGGATGTCACCGGTAAACACAATGACAAATGAATCTAAATACTTCCTAAAGACCCGATTCATTAGATCCATAAAGGCTGCCGGAGCATTTGTGAGTCCAAAAGACATCACGATGAACTCATAGTGCCCATACCTTGTTCTGAACGCTGTCTTTGGAATGTCGGCCTCCTTTAGCCTTAACTGGTGGTACCCCGAACGCAAGTCTATCTTCGAGAACACCTTCGCTCCCTGAAGCTGATCAAAAAGGTCATCAATGCGGGGTAGGGGATACTTATTCTTAACCGTAACTTTGTTTAGTTCCCTGTAATCTATACAAAGTGGCATAGAACCGTCTTTCTTTTTTACAAAGAGCACGGGCGCACCCCAAGGGGACACGCTTAGGCGGATGAAACCCTTGTCGAGTAGTTCTTCCAACTGTAGCTTCAACTCTTTCGGCTCTGTCGGAGCCATTCGATAAGGTGCTTTCGAGATGGGAGCTGTCCTTGGCAGCAACTCTATACAAAAGTCCACTTCACGAGACGGAGGCAAGCCGGGGAGGTCCTCAGGGAACACGTCAGTGAACTCATTAACCACACGAACCGCCTCAATGCTCGGCACAACCTTCCTTGCATCCACAACGCTAGCCAAATAGGCCCAGGCACCACGCTGGAGAAGATGGCTGGCCTTCAATGCCGACACCACCCTCGGGACCCCGGCCTTGACTCCTTTAAAGGTAAAGTATTGTCCGGAGGGCAAGCGGAAGCTAACTTCATTCTTCGAGCAATCAATACTAGCCCGATTAGCCGCCAACCAATCCATGCCTAGTATCACATCGAAATCCTGCATATCTAGTTGGATTAACTTCATTTCCAAGGTCTTACCATCGAAAAAGAGCTGGCCTCCTTTCACCACTTGACTAGTGACCAACACAGATCCTGACGGTGTGGATACCGACAACAAAAAGCCTAACGATTCTAGCTCTAGGTCTGCATGTCGAACAAAGGTAGAACCAATGAAAGAATGACTAGATCCAGAGTCAAATAATGCGTAAGCAGGCATACTAAGCACTAAAACAATCTCTGCAAAAGTAACACGCATGCAATAAAGCACAAGCATATACGCACAGCTCAAGACTCGCAAAGAAAAGGTACCTGTGACCACCGCCTCGGCATGCTCAACATCCCCCTGGTGAGAGCGAAGACGCGCGCCCTATGGGTTCCACCTTAAGCTGCCGCTGTCGCAGAGATCCTCTGTCCTAAAGTTTGGGTATTCGAGAATTGACTGTAGGTCGAGATCGACCTCGCTAGCAGCCTTCTGTACCAGTGCCCAGCACTCTCTATAAGAGTGATCTATAATGCTCGACATGTGATGGCATCGGATGCCGCCTGAAAGTCCATGAGGCCTTCAAAGACCTCAACATAGTCCATCGGGTCCTTAGACCCATCATAGAGCTTCATGGCGGGTGTCTTGAACTTTGGAGGGATTGGGGTCTCCAAAATGTCCAAAGTGAAGGACAATTCACCCATTTTGCCATCATCAAATGGGATCTCCTTTTTCTCGCACTTCGCCTTAAGTGCTTCAACTTGCTCGTCAAACCTGTTCTTGATAAGGTCGAACTCTTCCCTCGTGATCACTCCCTCTAGCATTAAAGCTTTGTACCTTGATTGGGTTTTGAGGTCAGAGTTAGAATATTTGCAGGAGCAGGATGGGGATATCTTCGGGCCTCATGAGGCGTTCCTCTTTTTGTCGATGAGGTGCTTTCTGAGATCGTGCTCCCGTCGACTATAGTCGACCCCTTCATTGTCGACAATGGTTTTATCGTCGTCGGGATGAAGGTGCAGATCTTGGTCGTCTCCGTCATCTGGTAGGTCATCTGCTCCGTCTGGGACCTTGGATTGGGACCCAGTTCGGTTTGCCCGCATCAATTCGTTATAACTTTCCTCCATTGTGAGCACTCGGTTGCGCATATCATCTAGTTCCCACTTGAGGGTAGCCATAACTTCTACGTCCGCAACTGGCGCGGCCCTTCGAGAGGTCTTCTTTAAGATCCCACCTCGACCTAAGTTGGTCTTACTGGGTCTCGGATGTGCGGAGGCATGATCGTATTCGTATTGCGGGTCGACCTCCGAGGTGGATCTACCTCTTGCCCTGCTCGTACTTGATCTTCGGCTATCTTGGCATCAACCTCGCGTTGAGTGCAATTGTTTCCATTTAAACCGCTCTGTTCTACAATGTTTGCAGAATCTGATGGCTAAACCATCTCAGATTATTTAGTTTTCGGGACAACTTACGTTGTCCTTTTCGCACAGAAGGCGCCAAATGTTTATGGAAGAATTTGCACGACGTCAAATTGAGTCAAGCTCAAACTCTGTGCTCGTTCCGACCTGAAACTCACAGGGAAAACCTGCACAAGAGGGCAAAATCTCCGACGCTAAGTAAGTAAGCAGCTCGGACTCAATATTAAGTTTGAGGAGAAATTTGATACCTCATGGTCAAATGAGGCCCTCTATTTATAGGTTTAGGTTCGGATAGGGGTTCCGACATGCGGTTACCTTGGTTGGAATTGAGGTCAGACATGTCGGGTTCGAACAGATCAAACTCAGACACTTTTTCATGAGATAATAACTCAACATTTGGAAAAAACGACTAAGCCTTCCATCTCGGAGGGATTCGAGGTGGAACTGCGTAAACTGTTATCTGGGTCAATTTTTAATAGCGAATCATCGTCCTCCACGTGGTAGTCAGGTTTCTTCCCCCAAACAACAACCAAAGAAATGAACTCACCATCTGTAGGCTAAACAAACATAAAATCCTGTTTAATCATGTTTAATCATGTTTAAACAATAGTCAATACTCATAACAAATCTAAATAAACAAAAGTGAACATTGACTTAAGGGCAATAAATTGTTCAGACAGATCATACAACACAAACCAGGCCACCAACAAACATCACTCTACTAGTATGTCCAAATTAAAAGAGAAGTCAACTATCCTAACAAAAGGAAGAAAAACAAGTATAACACAGCCTAATGGTCCTTCCTCGGTCGAGCCCTCTCGACACCATCATGGTGATATCCCATATCCTTACCTGAAAACAGTAATTGCAGAGAGGGGATAAGAGAAAAATACAGGAGAAAGTTTTTTCCTTTACCTTTGAAGAACCGTTATTCAAGGAATTACCAGCGAACACCACAGCCAAATCTTCCCGGCTATCATCTAGGAACGAGAACGTGCTTGTGGGAGCAACGATTTATGAAATCAAAAGAGGAATTTTTTAGAGCAAATTGAGAGAGAGTCCTTCTCTGATTTCTTTTGCATGTACAAGAGCAAATAAGCCCTGCACAACTTTTCTGCAGTTGAAACAAACCGACGTGGGGAGTTATCCCACGTCATCACTCCCATGCATTTGTGCACGGAAGTTCATTTATTTTTTTCTATTTAATTATACAATCAAACTAACTAAATTAACTAATTATATTTAAATTAAATTAATTAACATTTAATTAGTTTAATTACTTATTAATCTAATTAATAATTAATTATTTATTTAATACTTATTAATCTATTAATAATTAATAATTAATTAATTAATCAAATTTTAATATTAATTAAATGAATACATAAATAACTAACAATTAATTATTATTTTTAAATTAAATATTTGAATCATATTTAAAAAAAAACTCTTGTATCACCTATAGTTTTAATAGGAATCCAATTCATATTAATTATTATTTGAATCTCATTCAAGTAATAAATCTTGTATCTTTATCCAAAATTAATATATATTTATATATAATGTATAAATATACAATATATACATTCCTTGTATAATTTGAACATTTCAAATTATTTCATAATTCTTGATCCTAGTTTTACCCGTTATGAGCTAGCAAGTGGACCTAATGGACCTACAGATCAGAAGTTCCAACGATACGAGATTAATCGGTCAAACTCATTGATCGAGTTAATGAACATTCGTTAACTACGGGTCACTCAACTAACAATTTGCAAGTGCACCATTCTCACTGTAGAATATTTTCGTGTCCACGGATATACAACCATTGATGGCAAGTAATCCTTCACGAGTTCTCGTAACTCAACCTGGGTCAAATTACCGTTTTCCTCCTATTTACGTCTTACTCCTTAAATAACACTATTCTTTTAACGAACAACTCGGTTATCGTTCGACAAATAACCGTAAGTTCCTATCGGGCCAATGAGATGGTGGGGCCCCTTATTCAAGTCCTGGAGTCAGCATTTAAGAGAACACTCATCTACTCTCCTAAGATCGGGGAGGAGTGAATTCCATCTTGTGAAGTTATGTTCCCAATTCCACACTCAGTCTTGTCCCTAAAATGGTAGGAATATTTAGTTGGCGAGTTGGTCCACTGTTGCGTTCCCACAATTGTGATAAATGCAAGTGCAAGTGTACACTATACTCGTCGATTATAGTACGAACAAGGTCGAATCCACAGGGACTAAGGATGTTACTTTAAGCATGTGTTCAAGAATACAAAAAATGCAAATAGAAGATAAAAAGTGGTTGTATAACGAAACTAATTAAAATGCTATAAAAAGGTAGAAATGAAATCAGAGATAAATAATGTAATAAAAGATGCTGGGGCAAGAAAAAGCTGTAGCAGAGAAAGCGATAATGAAGGGTTAACAGATATCGACAAGGTGGGAGAGATTCAACATACTTTCACAGGTTATCAACATACCCTCTAGCTTAGTAACATCTATTAATGCCCAGCTCAACTCGGTTCCCTTCCGAGACGCCCTAAATGTGAGTAAGTACAACTTCCGTTGGTATACACCGAAGCAATAACGCAAGCTATAGGCAAGATTAGGGGATCCCATTCCTGAGTGGATCCCTAAAGCTATAGAAAAGTGATAATCACAAATAAAGCAAAGCAGCACCCATAAGCCCTCTCGGGTTAGTACAGAAGATAGCAAACACCACAGAGTGACCAACAATATCACGCAAGATTGAAGAAATACAAAACAGCTTTATTTAAAAACAGATGCATCAGCTAGAGGTTCAGTATCAGGTGAGTTACAACATATAAATCTCCCCAAAATGGAGTTTAGTTCATGGGGAAAAGGAAAACGAAATGGGTAAAGGAAAGATACAACCCATTCTAGAGAAAGATAGAAAAACGTATATGGAGATCTCTAGCACGCAATGGCAGCTGCAGCTCTTTCCTATCGTTAGCTCTTCCTCAAAATGGGTCTGCTCTCTTCGACTTCAGCACCATTTTTCGAGTATTTTCTCTCTTGGGATCGATTCCCCCTTGGGGAATGATGGTGAGGCAACCTTATCTTGTTGCTTTTATTGAACCCTCGAAAATTAGGGCAAAACTCAGTAAAACGCGCGTTGTACGGACATAAGTGAAAATCTCGCTTGTTTCTGCGCTGCCTAGGAATTTCTACAATAAGCGATGCTCCAACATTGACATGCTCTGGCACAACAACGCTCTAGGATTTCTCCTCTAATTCTGGCATTATGCTGCTCCTCGACAACTTCTCCAAATTTTGCACAATTAAACCAAAAATAAGGAAAATAAGTAGGAACTTGTATAAATTCAGCAACTTAAGGATTTAACATATGATAATTAACTTTTTCGCGCAATTCCTCACTATAGCATGCTTCTTAGATAAAGATCATCACATTTAAGCACAAATTAACCCAATTATTTACTAAAATAACTCTCTTTTGGAGAGTTATCAGCCACTTTCACCCATACAAATTAAAGAACGAGTCGTCACGGACAAGAATCCATAACTCACTCACTATTGGGAATAAGTTGTCTAGTCATCTTATGAAATTGCAATCTATTAGTCAACGGCGTTACATCTAAAGATTGGCTATTTCGATGTCCGGTCTTACACAAATGCATTGTCTAGGATATCCCTACTTGCATATCTCCACACAAACGACCTAGATTGGGTCGTCTGTAACATTTACAAAGTGGGACGTATCCATCGTGTTTTCAGGATAAGGTACCCATTCTTATCCATATAGTATAGACTATTTAGGTTATTCCAGAGACATTATCCACTTGTATATTGAGGGTATATCAAATATATACCCTGTATATATACTGTCCCGGTTACATGATAATAACCTTTGATGTTGAGTTCATTGGACATAGACAATTCAATGCTATGAATTTAACAAAAAATTGATTAAATATAACTTTATTGAATATGAATTTGTTTTTACATAATTACAAACTACAAGTTTAGGGCAACACCCCCAACACTACACAACACAGACATGCAAACACGCGGTATACGACACGACATATTAAAGTGAAAATTCAAGCAGACAAAAAGTTGTAAAGGTTGACAACACACACCAAGCATTGATAGTAACACAACCCACATCACCTAGCCCGCTGGCTCCTGACTATTCCATACACTTCCTAACCCTTGTCGCCATGTTAATTTTCCATGTCTAACTTTTTCTTTTCATGCCGGTCCTTGACCTTTGTACCCAAGGCCCCGACACTCCTCTACATAAATTTGGCGTTCGACCCTTGACCTTTGTACCCAAGGATTTGTCGGGCATTTATACGAAGACTGGTGTACCAATCTTCGACCTTTGTACTCAGAGCCTCGAATCTCATCCTAACCAATTTTCCATATCAACCCCTGACCTTTCTACCTAGAGCCTCGACAACCACCTAGCAATGCCAATCCAAAAATTTGTTTCTTCATGCCGACCTCCGACCTTTGTACGTGGAGCCTCAACATTCATCCATACTGAGACCGGTGTATCGACCACCGACCTTTGTACCCAGAGCCTCGACACCCAATATTAACGTATCAGCCCTCGACCTTTGTACCAAGGGCCCTGAAACTCACTCATTTTTCTTTTGTAACATCCAAACTCCACATCCCATCACCGGCCTCCAACCAGTATTCTAGTACCTAGCCTCCAATCCATACTATTCATAACATCCTAGCACAGTCCATCATCCAGAATGATTTTAATATGCATAGATCACATAAACACATCATTTAACAACTAGCAACATGCTCACAAAATATAGAACGCACGGATAATGGCTCTTGGAAAATAAATAGTACACTTTACCCAATCAAACCTCAGCAGACAATTTCAACATGGTTTACGTAATGTAACAAAAATAAGCACAGCTCTCAAAGCCTTCAAACATACCTTTCCGAGACAGGTAACTATTACAAACATTTAACATTTAAAAACACTAAACTCCAACAACATAACGCTAGCACAAATGACCAACTTCAGAACATGCATTCAATGACCCATAACTAACACGTCCAACAAGAATAAAGATATGAGATATACATGTTAAATAAACTAAATAGCCAAAAGACATTTTCCAAAAGCCCACAAAATGCATACACCGGCCACTTGTTACAACCTATATTTTCTAATACAGTCATTCTGACAAAATGCGGAAGCATAAACAAATAAACACTATATTAAAGGAAAAACTTCTTTATTTAATTATATACTATGACAAAAGATAAGGACAAGTCCAACTTTGAAACAAAAACATATACTATAATAAAGCCAAAGAATAACTAGCAGAACTAAGTTCTCATAAGCTTAAAAAAACAATGGAAAATACTAAAGATTTCAACTCCTCATGCCAGAATGTTATTCCTCATTCACTATCAGAGCAGTCATTCGAACCTTCATCTAAAAACATTTAGAAAACGAGAAAAAATAGTATAAAAATACTCAATAAGCAATTTTCATATCAAACATTGAAATTCATTTTTTCGTTTCAAAACATTTCTAACAAAAATACAAACAGACCAAAACATTTAAAATTCCTTCGAAAACATTTAGTAGAACTTTCAAACATTCGAATAAACTAAATCATTCAAACATTCAAAACAATCTTACATTCATTCACACTTTCAAAATCAGAGTGGGAAGTTACATTATTTGGGTAGCCTGCAGAACATATGTGGTTACCCGTCGGTAACACCAAACAATCAGAGCTTCCATCAGAGTTGTCGAATTAATATTTACCAGAACAGAGTTGTCGAAATAATATCGACCATAACAAACAAAGCAGTTACATAAGTGTGAGGCCATGTGACTGAATAATACACACATGAATCTTGATTCCCAACGAATGTCAAACCACAAAAGTGTCTTCCCCCAAATAAGCCAGAACATAAATCCATCAATTCCAAATCAGGCTATTACCTCAAATAAGCAAAACGTTCCTCAAAACAAAAAATATGGTATATCCGGATAGCCCTATCAAATTAATCAAAAATATCTGCCAAATAAATATGCAAAACAAATACATACTTTCAATATGAAGTCGGTTCAAAACATTTAAATAATTTCTAACAAACTTTATCAAATCATATAAAACATAATTTCAAATATTCAAAAAAATAACCGAAAGATCAATTTCAGACAAAACTTTATCAATTGATACTCACATGCTTCAAATAAACATAATATCAATTTTTTCGAAAAAGCCCCAATTGTAGACCTCTTCGAAGTCCCAACCAAGTAATAAGGACCAATCTCCAACGACTTTGATGCCCCCACTTGGGTTACAAACCCTCGTTACAAGGCTCGGCGATTACTTCCCCTCACATGTGCCTATATAAAGAGATATTTGGTCTCAATTTCTTTCTATGTGGGACAAAATCCCACATAATTATGTTAAAAATGAAGTTTTTTTTTTGTTGTTGTTAACATTGACGTATTAAGCTCAAAAAAATTGAATAAATTGATATATAATACCATTGGTTTACAGATGGATTTGCAAACAACTTCATGCCCATAACTTGACTCTTCCACCGCATTGAAATTGGCAAGAACTGATGTTAGTTTCATAAGTTTTGAACTTTGAATACTAGCTACGATTAGCTCTATGAGTGGAAAGTCATGTATTAACTTTGGTTAATTATTCCACTTTATTGATATTCAAAGGGTTCTATCTCAAAACCAATTGGCAATGACTGGAGTAGCACCTGTCTATTATAAACCTATGTAAGGTCCCTCCTTTTATCAATGTGGATCCTTAACACACTTTATTCTGGTCTGTCAATCTTAACGATATAAAGTTTCTAATTTTTGTGATCATGTTTTGTATGTCTACATGTCTCCAACATTACAGGTGATTACATTGTTGTCTTTAGATAAACGGTTAGTTAACAAATACTTATTAATTGAATTTAATTTTAATCTATTTGATCAAGCTATAAGTGAATATGCAAATAAACTAAACAAGCGTAATTAAAACATTACAATAAAAGCTTATAGATAAAACTTTACCTCACTAATACCTAATTTTGAGTTTCTTTACTCTAATTAACTTGGTTCATTTCATATGTTGCGAACAAAAAGTATCTCTAATATAATTTGTTACTAATACTTTTTTGAGAATCTAAATGTCTATTAAAATTTAGAACCTATACGAAATTACTGAGCATGAGAGATTCATGAATGCTATGCACAAGTTTTGTAAACATCTCTATCTTATAGATGTAACATATGACTTAAAGTTAAAGTTAGTTTGACTCAATTCTCACTACAAGAAAAAAGCTCTACGATAGCTTTGAAAAAACGCTATCATAGGACATTTTATAGCGTTTTGCATAGAGCCATAACAGCCCACGCAATAAAAAATCTGACATTTTGTAACATTTTACAGAAATTATTAAAAATGCTATAATAGAAATGATATAATTACTTAAGTTAGTCATCATAAAATATATGATAGCGTTTTATAAAAGCTATAAAAAGCTTTCTATAGATGCAATAAAAAACTATTGTTTTTTTTATAGTGGCGTATTTAGAACTATAAATATTCATTTATAGGTTTAAATAAATGCTATTTTAATTTTACTCATAACTTTAAATCATTGCTATGTTTTGTAAAATATAATTGTCGGTATCTTTCATAGAAACAAATAAATGTCTCTATTTAAATAAACATTCAATATGAAATTCACATTACCCTAAAAAAAATAGGTATAGGAATGAATTTCTTTCAACTGCTAAATAATGCAAAACGTAAACTTTACCAAACTACGATCCATCCATCACAAAATATGTTGTTATCAAAAATTAAAAACTAACACAAGGTAGTCTATTTTTAGACTTAGAGTGTGTATATATATATGTAGCATTATTGAATGAAATTCACATTTCTCTACTTTCTCATTTCCCTAACAATAATAAGAACTAAACTGGTATCAGAACCTTAAAGTCTTAAGGGATCTGTGAGTGAGGATTAGTGAAATATATCGAGAGAAACCGAGTGATACACCTGTGAGAGTTGTATCCAATGGAGTTAGGATCAAATAATTTTTCTTCATTGGCTCCACCTGTGTTTCATGGTGAAAACTACCAAGCATGGAGAATCAAAATACAAGCCTACACGGATGGTTGTGATTATTGGGAAGCAGTTGAGCAAGATCACGAAATTTCTCCACTTCCTAATAACCCAACAATGCATCATATCAAAACTCACAAGGAGAGGGTCACCAGGAAGGCAAATGCTCGAGTTTGCCTATATGCAACTGTATCTCCCACCATATTCAACAGAATTATGGCCTTGAAGTTAGTAAAGGAGATTTGGGAGTTCCTCGAAAGTCAGTACGAAGGTGATGAGATGATTAAATGCATGAAGGTATTGATCTTGGTGAGAGAATTCGAGATAATGCAAATGAAGGATTCTTAGACAATTAAAGAGTACTCAGACAAGTTGATCGGGATTACTAACAAGGCAAGAGCATTAGAAACTGATCTATCTGACAATAGATTGGTCAAGAAGATTTCGGATTCAGTACCTGAGACATATGAAGCAACCATTGCTTCCTTAGAGAATACGAGATTGCTTCCTTAGAGTGATAGAAGTTGTTAGTGCTTTGCAAGCACAGAAGCAGAGGAGATTGATGAGGCAAGAAGGAATCATTAAAGGGATACTGAAAGCTAGAATGCATTAGGGAGAAGGTGGAAGAGAGAAGAAGTGGAAAGGGAAGAAGGCGAGTGGCAGCAATAGCTCGGAATATGCTGCAAAGGATTTTGGTAGTGCATGCAAGCGAGAAGCACAATCATCCACACCTCAGATGTTGGAGAAGGCAAGATGTGGAGTGTAGAAGGTGTCATTTATTGGGGCACATTCAGCGGTTTTGTACATAAGCCAAGAATCAACAACAAGGAGGATCACATGTTGCAGTACAGCAAGAAGAAGATCAACTCTTTGTGGCTACCTGTTTCTCATCAGCCACTCAACGTGATGGTTGGTTGGTCGATAGTGGGTGAACCAATCACATGACAAGTGATAAAGAGTTGTCCAAGACCTTGACAAGACATTCAAGTCGAGGGTGAAGATAGGGGTGAGCATTTAGAAGTGAGAGGAAGGGCACAATGACAATATAGAGTTGTGCTTGAACCAAATTGATTTGGGAAGTGTTGTCCTGGGATTGATCAAATCTTGTTAAGTGTTGGTCAACTAGTAGAGAAGGGATTTAAAGTGTTGTTTGAAGACGGGAAATGCCGCATTTCTAATTCCAGTGGAATGAGTTGTTCAAAATAAAGATGCAGCACAAGAGCTTATCATTAGACCCACTTGAAAAGAACCAGATAGCCTTCAAGTGTCAAGTGAATGACACTGAGCTGTGGCACAAGTGGTTGGGGTATTTTCATCATAAGGGGTTACACTGTCTGTAGCAAAATGAGACTATGGGTACCAGTTTTTTAGGAGCTAAAAACAAACTGCAGAGCTTGTTTAACAGGGAAGCAAGCAAGGCTACCATTCAAGAAGTCAGTTTAGAAAGCAATCGATAAGCTGCAACTCATCCACACTGACTTGTGTGAACCTCAACCAACTTTCTCACTCAAAGGTAGCAAGTATTTCATTATCTTTATTGATGATTATACCTGAACGTTTTGGATATATTTCATGAAGTTGAAATCTGACGCAGTTGAGTATTTCTAAATTTTAAAGGATGGGTTGAGAATCAAAGTGGCTGCCAGATTCAAGTGGCGAAGACCGACAATGGGACTAAATATACATCACAAAGGTCTAATTTCTTTTGTGAAGAAGCTGGGATAGAACATCAGCTCACTGCTCCATATTCTACAAAACAAAATGGAGTTAGTGAAAGGAATAATAGATGTATTATGGAGATGACAATATGCTTGTTGCGTGAGAGTAATTTACCAAAGGAGTTATGAGCTGAAGCAGCAAACACAACAGTCTTTCTATTCAATAGACTACCTACGAGAGTCTTGGAGAAGAAGACACCCTATAAAGCATGGTTTGATACTAAACCAAAACTAACAAGAATATAGACCAGTTCGGTTGTTTGTATTTTTCTCATGTTCCATAAGTGAATATAGACGAGTTGAGTGAGGAGGCGGAACCAAGAATCTTTGTAGGCTATAGCATGGTGTCCAAAGCCTACAATATCTATCAACCTCACACAAATAAGGTGGTGATTAATAGAGACGTTTAGTTTTAGGATGATGAGGAGTGAGACTGGACAACAGAAGTAAAGGTGAAGCAACAAGAAGTCTCTCTTGATTCTGGTGAACTAGTCCATTATGCACAAGTGGGGTGTATGAAAGAAGCAACGTAGCTATGTTGGAGGCTACAAGGTTTGAAGAAGCTAAACGAGATCAGAAGTGGATGGAGGCAATGAAAGAGGAACTGAGAACGATAAGGAATAACAAAACGTGGGAGTTAGTGGGGCAACCACCTGATAGAAAGGTGATTGGAGTCAAGTGAGTTTTCAAGACTAAATAAATCCACATGGCCTTGTGAACAAGCTCAAGGCCAGGTTAGTGGTGAAAGGGCATGCACAAGTCGAGGGACTTGATTTATAAGAGACTTTTGCACCGGTTGCAAGAATGGACACAATCAGGATGCTACTGGCTATGTCAGCTCAGTATGGATGGAAGGCGTATCGACTAGATGTGAAGTCAGCATTCCTAAATGGAGTGTTAGAATAAGAGATCTATGTTAAGCAACTGTTGCATCCACACAACTATGTCGACAATGCGTGCAAGTATACACGAATATTCAATTGTAGTACGTAAAGAGATCGTATCCACAGGTATTTTTGGTTTATATTTTAATGATAAAAGCATATGCTAACAATTAAAAAAATATACAGAGTTGAGTACGAATATTATCTAGAAGAATTAAAACAAAGGAATAACAGGACGACAGAACGTTGCAAGAGACAACAGTTTCAAGGCTATCGACGCAAGGAAATAGCAGCACAGGAAGCGATGATGGGGGATTAAAAGATATGAAGGTGGCGAGGGAGATTTAGCATACTTTAACACGTTATCAACCTATACTCTAGCGTAGCTAACATTTATTAGTGCCCAGTTCGACTCGGTTCCCTTCTGAGACACCCCAAACATGAGTAAATACAACTTCCGTTGCTATATACCCAAGCAATAAATCCAAACTATGGGCATGATTAGGGGACCCCATTCCTGAGTATCCCTAGCAATAGAAAAGCGCTAATCACAAGCAAAACAAATCAGCACCCACAAGCCTTTTCGGGTCAATATCGGAGCTAACATACACGAAACAGCGGCCAACAGTAACGCGATGAATTGATAAATAAATTCAAATTTGCTTAAAAATAAATGTAGCATGCTAGAGATTCGGTCTCAAGCCAGATACAGCATGTGAACCTCCCCTGAAATAATGGGTGAAGAAAACAAAATGGAAGAAGAAGAAATACAACCCATAGCAGAAAATCAGCTAAATGACAGAGAATAAGAGCAGTCAACGCAAAGCAACAGACGAGCTTCACCTTTCTGGCGTCAGCTCTCCTCCCGAAAATGGGTATATTCCCTTCCTTGGTATTTTCAGCTCTCAAATTTTGTCTCCTTTGGGATCTGCATGTCCGTCAGCTAGGGTAACCTTCCCTTTAAATATCGGGTCCCGTTTTTAGGGCATCCGACTGGGGATTGTACGGACATAAGTGAATCCCGTGTTTTTGAATTAACTGTACGGATACCCATGCCCTGATATCGCTATGCTCCAGCCTTTATATGCTTCGACTTGACAATGCTTTGGCTTTTCCTCTCTGGTTCCGTACTTCTTTCTCTTCTCGACTCCTCCTTAATAACCTGTGCAAAAGAACCACAAATACAAGAGTTTATACTGTTTTTGGCCAAAGTTCTCAAAACTAAGTATGTTTAGCTATGAGTTTGCAATTAAACACTATTTGTGCTAATTATGACTTAAAACCGACACACTTTGACATTTTAATGCAAATGTTCACCCAAATAAACACCAGAATAACTCTCTTTTGGAGAGTTATGAGCAACCACCCCGGTTCATCACACCAGGAGAAAAGTAGAAGGTTTATTTATTGAAGAAGGCTCTTTATGGGTTGAAGCAAAGCTCATAGGGCATGGTACAACAAAATGGATGATCGATCACTTGCTGAGCTTGGGTTTTGTGAAGAGTGTGAGTCAATCCACACTCTATGTGAATAAATCATGTACTATTGTTGTGATTGTATCTCTCTATGTAGATGACTTGCTGGTGATAGGAAGTGATAATGTTCAATTAGAGGTGTTCAAGCAAGAAATAATGCAGGTGTTTGAGATGAAAGGTTTGATGCTTTACTTCCTATGTATGGAGATTTGGCAAGGGCATAATGAAGTGTTTCTCTATCAGAAGAAGTACATGAGAGAGTTATTGAAGAGGTTCAATAGGAGAAGTTGCAAACAGACGATGGAGAGGAACCTGCATATGAGAATGTGTATAGAATTCTAGTTCGATGCCTATGTATCTCACATCCACTAGGTCTGACATCTTGTACACTGTAAGTATCTTATCTATATTTCTTCACTGTGCAAGCAAGAATCATATGGTGGCTGGAAAAAGGGTTTTGAGATATCTGAAAGACACACTGTCTTTTGGGATCAAATTAAGTAAAGTTAAAAATTTTGAGTTGCAAGGTTACTCAGATAGTGATTGGGCTAGGTCGTTGGATGACATGAAAAGCACCTCTGGCTATTGTTTCACTTTTGGCTCACGTGTTTCTCATGGTGTTAAAAAAAAGCAAGATATAGTGGCTCGATCAATTGTAGAAGCTGAGTTCATTGTAGCAACGGCAACAGTCAACCAAGTTGTTTGGCTGAAGAAGTTTATACATGACTTGCATCTAAAACAAGAAGAGAGTGTCAAGATGTTTGTGGATAATAAAGTCACTTTAGCTATTTCAATGAATCCTATTTTTAATGTAAGAACCAAGCATTTTAAGTTCAAGTATTATGTTCTTAGAGAGATGCTGAATGAAGGAGAAGTTCAGCTGGTGCATTGCAGCTATAGGAGCAAATAATAGATATCTTCATGTAAGGACCAAGAATTTTAAGATATTGATCATCCTCTTGGCGGCTTGTGGATCTTGATTGGTTTGTTGATATTGATCAGTCTCTTGGCTGCTTGTTGATATTGATCGGCCTCTTGGCGGCTTGTTGATCTTGATCGGCCTCTTGGCGGCTTGTTGATCTTGATTGACCTATCGGCGGCTTTGTTGATCTTCATCGGCCTATCGGCGGCTTTGGATATTGATCAGCCTCTCGGCTGCTTGTAGATCTTAATCGGCCTCTCCACGGCTTGTTGATCTTGATTGGTATCTTGGCGACTTTGTTGATCTTGATAGGCCTATCCGCGGCTTTGTTGATCTTGATCGGTCTATCGGTGGCTGGCTGATATTGATCGACCTATCGACGGCTTGTTGATATTGATCAGCCTATCGGCGACTTGATGTTGATCTTGATCAGCTTGCTGGTGGCTTGATGTTTATCTTAATCGGCCTCGGGCTTTGATGATGACCTTGACCGGCCTCGAGCTTGATGATGATCTTGATCGGCTTCTAGCTTGATGATGATATTGATCGGCATCTGGCTTGATGATGATCTTGATTGGCCTCTGGCTTTATGACGATCTTGATCGGCATCTGGCTTGATGATGATCTTGATTGGCTAGGCCTTATGGACTTGTTGATCTCGATCGTTGATGATGATCTTGATCTTCTTTGGCTTCTCCTTGATCTCAAGACGGCAGAGAAATTTTAATCTTATTTGAAGAGAGGATTTTGATCATATGGGGGATGAAGGATTTTTATACTTCAGGAGAAGGAAGGATTTTCATCCTCTGTAGGATGTGATGAAGGATTTTAATCCTTTGAGGATGGAGGATCTTGATAGACCCATTTGATTATATGTAAATTGTGACGTGGCACAATCCCATTAGGTCAATTTATGTCACCAAATAGACATGACAAATTTTGATTGCACCAATTTATATGTCATATGTGGAGCAATCTTATTAGAACAACTTATGTCATCATATGTGTTTGGGGGTAAACATACCCAAGACACGTAGAGGACCCTTATTAGTGTTTGAAGAAATTAAATAAAAAAGGATTGTTTAGGTCGACCTCGACCTTGCCGAGGAGACCGGGTTTGCCCGTTATAAAAGATGAAGTATGGGCACCAAGGTTCGACCTGACTGGGGACCGACCTGCTCAGAACCCGACAGGTCCGACATGAGAAAATACATGTAACCGTCGGTCGTGTGTGCTGTCGGATCTCACCTCGAGCTAAATAGAGAGTCCGACCTATACTGACTTGAGCAGAGTATCAGAACAGAATGGCCAGACATTACAATGCCGGAGTTCGACCTCGAAGCTTCCAAGTTGGGCATTTAGTCTTAAGAAAAATTCAGAGTCATGTCGACACCCTTGACCCAAGTTGGGAGGGACCATTCGAAGTCAAAGTCATAGTCCGACCTGGAACTTATATGCTGGCTGACCTGGAAGGAAGAGTGCTTGCGCATCCATGGAACGCGGAGCACTTGAAGCGCTATTACCCCTGAGATGTCAAAATAGTCCCAAAATGGGCTTGTAAAAATTTCAAGGGGTGGAACTTTCAATAAATAGGGTTATTTAATTTCACAACTCCGAGTTCGATTAGAAATTAAATGGGGGCCACGGACTCCCATAAGACTTGAAATCGGCAACCTCAAAACCCACGGGTTCGAGGTGCGATGTCAAAATCAATAAATCAATAACGAGCCAAAATTCAATCCTTGTAACGATAAAGTTAAAGGTGCGATGTTGAAGGTTCAAGAAATTCGGTCCTCTAAACCTACGGGTTCGAGGTGCGATGTGAATAATAACTATGGACTCAAAATTCGCCCCTTTGAACGTACAAGTTAAAGGTACGATGTAGAAAGTTCCAATTGCTTAATGTTCTTTCGGACTTCCGAGTTCGAGGAGAAATATAAAAGATTAATAAAAGAAACTCTCAAATTCAAACCTTAGGTAAGAGGTACGATGTGAAAAGAGTTATCTTGAAGCTCAGCCGAAAGTTAAGTTAGAGGTGCGATCCTTTAAGTTAGAAGTGCGAGATGAATTTATTCATTTGTAAGTTCCAATTTACAAAAGCAAGTTTAAAAGTTTAAGGGAAAAGTAATGAGAGCAAAGGTCAGAGCTAGATGCGCAAAAGTGAAGGAATGAAAATTTAATTGATTAAAAAGACAGAGCCAAGGCTTATGTACCTTACAGCTCTGCCCTGAGACTTACAAAACAAAATAACAAAAGACAAAAAGAAATAGCCTCAGCTACTTCCGAGGTGGGAGGACAGCTCGCCCTGGGACCCCAGAAAGTTAACCTCCTGAGATCCATCCTGCTGTGAAGGAACCTCCTCTTGTGTTGTGCCGATCTCGTTAGGCTCCTGGCTAGGAGCATCCTCATCCTCCACGTCGGAGTAGTCAGAGTCCAGCTCCCTGACGTACTTGTCCACTAGAGATTGGGGGCCAGGAGTCCCATTAGGCCCAGAAGCCCACTTCTCAGAGTATTTCTTCTTGAGGTCGCTGAGATCGATCTGAAGGTGAGGCATGTCGGCAGCAATGCCCTTCATCATGAACTTGAAGCCGGCATCGCTGAAATCCTTAGCAAACCCATCAAAATCTGGGTGTTGCTTGAACGACTCCTCCAGCAGCGATCCAGTGGTAAGGCGCTCCTTCAGGTCTTTAAGCTCGGCTGTGAGGCGCCCGATAGAGGCATCCTTCTCCTCAAGGACTTGGGTGAGATCGTCCTTCTCCTTCAGGAGTTGGAATTTCTCCTTCTCCAGCCCCTTGGTGATCGCATGGGCTGCTCGGAGGTGGGCCTTGTGCTTCTCACCCTCCTTCTTCAAAAGTTCGACCTTGGCATCCACCTCGGCCCTTAAAACATCTGCCTCGCCTTGGGCCTTTAGCAGTTCGCCCTTCAGCGTGGTGGCAGCCTCCAAGGCGGCGGAGGAGTTCGCCCTCTCTTTTGCCGCCAAAGCCTCCCTTCCATCCAATTCAACTTTAATCATAATCGCTGAATGAATGGAAGCGACAAACGCCTGTGAAAGTCAAAAGACACGATGGTTAGATCGAACTGTAAATAAAAAAAACTATATATATATATATATATATATATATAAACAATAAAATGAAGGTGCAAAGTAGATCTTACCTCGGCAGCGTTGTCAATGGTCCTCTGCAGTACGGACCCAGGATCACTCACGAACTTGGATGCTCTCCTCAGGCAGAGGTCCAAGCACGTGGCCGAGATGCGGGACACCTGGTCCTTCACTCTGAAACTTAACGGTTCCATCCTGAACCGCATTCGCACATCGGATGTCCCCCACATCCTAGCTTCAGGGTCATCCACCAAATCAGCATGGCTCGTAGGCAGAGTCCCACGAGCGCCAACGTCCGAGGAGGAGGAGGTCTTCTTCTTCTTTCTTCTCCTCCTCAAAGGTGACTCTCCCCTCACCTCGTTCAGGGGAGATATGTCAAGCGCCTCGGACTCTTCCCTCGGACGCTTCTCTTCAGATCGACCCCCAGACAAGTCTAGTTCGATCACGGGGGTGGGGACTGCAGAAGATGGCCCAGAGTTACCCTGAGCCTCAGTCCGTGGCACCGTAGGCATCATCGGTTCAGTACCCACCACGGTTTTGAGGGCGTGAGCACGACCCTTGGACTTGCGTTTCACGCTGCTCGTGAATCCACACACCATTGCTGCAAAATAAACAAACATAAAGTTAGAAATCAAAGGAAAGATTAAATCGAAGACGAGATCGAACACAGCTTACCGAGCTCGGAGTTTAGCCTCAAAGCTTCAATTGGTCGAACCAGAGGGTTGTAGTCAAGTAGCCCCGACTCCAAGAGCAGCTTGTCGGTGACCAAGGTTCCGATCTTCTTGCCCTTGGGGAAGTTGTCCTTGTAGAATTTGAGGGTGTCAAAAGTGGCTTGACCGAGCTCGGGAATCGGCTTGATCGATACTGCACAAAGTAGACAAAAAGTTCGAGTTAGATGTGAATATCAAGAAACTAAAAGAAAAGGAAAGTAAGAAAGACTTCATACCTAAGTTCCGAAACCTAGTGGGAACATCAAAAAAGGCACGACCTGATTCGTCCTTTGTCAGCCACTCTCCAGAGGCAAAGAACCACTTACCTACCCATCCTTTGATGGAGGTCGGCCCCTTGACTATACCACTCGCGCCCTTCCTTGCGCACATATAGTACCGACCTGGTTTTTTGTCTATCCTCTTGGCCTCAAAACACTCAAGAAGCTGGTCAACACTTAGCAGCTTGGCCTCATCCTCGTCCAGAGCTCGCAACCAAAAAAGGATGGCTAAAGCAAAAATGACACCCCACCCATTGGAGGCCACTTGAGCAGGAGCCAGTCCAGTTCGGTTTAAGAACTCCTGAGCAAAGGGATGAAGGGGAAGTCTGAGGCCATACTCAAACATCTTCAAATAAAGAGTCACCCATCCCTCTGGAGGATTGTCAGCTCTTTCCCCTTCCTCCTGAACCCTAAGGAGGATGTCATTCGGAATGTTAAACCCCCTACGAAGGGGTCCAAGATAGTGCTCGGGCATCTTAGAAGGGTACTCTAGACCCTGGCCCGAGGTGGAGGTATCGCTATCCTCTCCGTCATCTGAGAACCTAAAGTTCTCTATTTCTTCCAGCTCGGACTCTAACCTACGAGCTAAGACCTTCCCAGAGTCACTTGGCTTGGGGGGCGAACTACTTATTGTCCGACCTACACTACTCAGGCTATCACTACTAGAGGGAGAAGACAAGAAAACTACCATGTTTGAAAGAAGAGTAAGAGCAAGGAAAAGTGACTGACCTAGAGAAAAGGTTCGAGCTGGTTTCAGATCGAACTCCAGAAATTCAAGAAACGTAAGGTTTGACCTGAAGTTTCGGGACTATTTATAGTTGATCGGAAAAACCTCTACGCCGTACACGTGTAATCAACGAGCGGCTAGGATCTTCTCGAGATACGCAACGACGAAACACTTGAGTGCTCCGACAACCTGGCAGGTCGAAACATCTTCCGCAACGGTCATATGCCCTCTGCAAATGAAAAGTCGTCATGTGTCCAAAATAGATTAGAATAAACTTCTCTGCCAGGTCGAGATCGAACTTGACAAAGAGGGGCCAATGTTTGGGGGTAAACATACCCAAGACACGTAGAGGACCCTTATTAATGTTTATAGAAATTAAATAAAAAAGGATTGTTTAGGTCCACCTCGGGCCCGTCGAGGAGACCGGGTTTGCCCGTTATAAAAGATGAAGTATGGGCACCAAGGTTCGACCTGACTGGGGACCGACCTGCTCGGAACCCGACAGGTCCGACATGAGAACAGACATGTAACCACCGGTCGTGTGTGTTGTCGGATCCGTCACCTATAAATAGAGGGCTTCATTTCACGCTCAGGTATCGAATCTCACCTCGAGCTAAATAAGGAGTCCGATCTATACTGACTTGAGCGTCGGAGTGCTTACCCTCTTGTGCAGGTCCACTCTAGTGTTCAGGTCAGAACCGAAGACCGGGTTCGAGCTTGATTCCTGAAGAACCGTTGTGCAAATTCCTGCATAAACAATATGGTTATAACATAATTTGATTGGTCGAATTCAAATGCCCAAAAATAATATGTGACATTATTTAATTAGCCTCAATTTAAATGACATATAATTGATCATTATAATTACGTGGCAATTTGTGATTAGCTAAAATTTATCAGTCAACAAATGCCCCCTTTTGAAATTTATGCAAAACATAGTTGTGATTGAATTTCGAAAAATGTCTTGGTATTGAACTTTTACTCAAATCTTGATTTGGAATTTGGATAAAGTTTGACAAATTTGGAATATCCCAAATTTTGACTTCAAATGGAGTAAAGTTTGAATTTGAATTTTTACTCCAATCTCGATTTGAAATATGGCCAAATTGAGATTTGAATTTTGTAAAGTTGTAAATTTTGGAATATGCCTAAATTTTGACTGCAAGTGAAGTAAAGTTTGAATTTGAATTTTTTACTCCAATCTCAATTTGGAATATCACCAAATTGAGATTCGAATTTGGTAAAAGTTTAAAATTTAGAAAATGCCAAAATTTAAAATTCTACTGAGATTTCAAATTTAAAAATGATTTATTTATTTGAATTTTTGAGTTGAATATGAATAAAGTTTGAATTTTAGTTTTTATCCCAATCTCGATTTGAAATATGGCTAAATTGATATTCGAATTTGGTAAAATTGTAAAATTTGGAATATGCCCAAATTTAAAGTTTTTCGAGATTTTGACTTTGAATAGAAATTTGGATCTATACTTGAAATTGAAATAAAATTTGAATTCGAATTTTTATTCCAAATTTTAATCGGGTAAAATTTGGAATATGCCCAAATTTAAATCCCAGATAAATTCAAATTTATGAAATCTTGATTTAATTTGAATTTGCAGTTCTAGGTGATAAACATGCCCCAACTTATAGACAATAATTGGAACTTTTAGCTATGAGATTGAGATGTCAATTATGGTCCAAATTGGATGGTTCCATTGCCTATCCTTGATAAGGATCATTTGTTAGCCTACTTCCACAGTGGTGACCACCTTCCATATAGCGCCCAACAATAACCATGTTCAGTTTATAATCGACAGAGTTACTTTTTTTTTTTTTTGGGTAGACTTAACTTTTTAACGTAGTTCAATACAATTTTTTTTTCCTCTCACTTTTTGAGCTCATGCGAGGAAGGAGCATCATGCAGTTTAAGCTCTTGCGATGAGGAGCAATCTTTTTCATACTTCTTTCTCATTATCATGGAGAAAGTAATTTATTGAGAATACTTTCTATACTGCCATTACTTTCTTTGGAAAAATTTTGATTAATGAGAAAGGATGAGAGGTAGAGATTGTCCCACTGGGCGTGCCAATTTTGTTTACACGAGATTTCTGGAGAAATTATATTTCGTGGACTAAATATAATTTGTATTGATATTTGGGGGGTTCGTAAAATCTCTATATTTATCTTCTGATTCTTTCCCTTAAATTATTGGCGACTTGTTGATCTTGATCGGCCTCTTGGTGGCTTCTGGATATGGATCGGCCTCTTGACGGCTTCTGGATCTTGATTGATCTCTTGGCGGCTTATAAATCTTGATAGGCCTCTCGGTGGCTTGTTGATCTTGATTGGCCTCTCGGTGGCTTGTTGATCTTGATCGGCCTCTTGGCGGCTTATTGATCTTGATCGGCCTATCAACGGCTTGATGATGATCTTGATCGGCCTATTGGCGACTTGACATTATTTAATTTGCCTAAATTTAAATGACATATAATTTTATCATTATAATTACGTGGGAATTTGTGATTCGCCGAAATTTATCACTCAACAATAGTATGTGAGTTACGAGTAGAATGTTAGTTAACTTAAATTGCAAGTTTGAATTATAGTTTTTGAATTTGTCTAGTCCAAGTCCTAGCTTCTAGGTAGTTGTTAGTGTTATTTTTTTGTTATAGTCAAGTCAATTAGGTTGCTATTCTTATGGCTAGTGGAGTGAGTTGTCTTTTGTGTGGAATTAGTCGAGTCTATTTTTAGACATAGAGTGTGTAATTATATGTACCATTGTTGAATGAAATCCACACTTCCCTACTTTCTCATTTCTCTTTCAATAATAAGAACTACAAATATTTAGCACAATGATCGTTTATTTGGCAGACAAAGTTTTGAGACAGGTAAATGACATTGAGGCTGCTTCAAAATTGTGGGCAAAATTAACTAAACTCTATCTGTGAAAGTCCCCGTCAAATCAAATTCTTTTAAAGGAAAACATATTTTTGTTTCAAAATGGTACTCTCAAAATCCCCTGAAGAAAACTTAAACGATTTCAACAATATATGCCTTCATTTATTAAATAGTGGGGATAAATTATAAGATCATAATCAAGCAAACATCCGTTTGAATTCTATTCAAGAAACTTATAAAGAAAAAGAAATGGCAATCAAATAGGGAAGAGATTGGTTAGAGCTCGTTCTTGTTTATTGTTTCTATTTCTTAATTTTTAATAAAGAAAAATGAATTGCATCATCATAACCTCCATAAATTCAAGTATGATGAAACAATCTTTTTATTTATTTATGGGAACAAATTGAAAATAGAAACAGTAAAGAAGAAATTTGTTTCGATTATTTCCAAAAATTCTATACAATTTTGATAATGTTAAAAAAAAGGAGAAACGAGAAACATAGTTAGGTTAAATATGATTAGATTTCTTACGAAAATTGGAAACGATAAACAAGGAACGCGAACATTACCAAACAAGCCTTAATATTGTGATTAATGCTCTAAGATCAAAAGAGGTTGATATAAAAACAGAGAAGAGGGAGATGAAGCTCATATGGCTGAAGGTAGATCAACCAACATGAGCTTAGGGGTATTGGATTATATCCTTGACCAAGAAGTCATGAGTTCGAATCCCTCCACGACGTGGAGAGAAAGAGAATAATTTAGATGGGTAGGAGATTTGCTTAAGCATGTGCAATTAATAACATAACAATTTAAATATGTAACAGAAAAACCAAATGAGAAACAACAAAAAAAAAAAAATAACATACAAAAATAATATGACTCTCTCTGTAGGTAATCATCTTTATTTTTTTATATTTTTTTTCTCGAACTTTTTTTTCTGTTTACAGTTTATTTTCTTCTTAACCTATTTTCCCTCCGAAAGTTATATTTTTTAAATTATCTTTTACTATCATTTTTATTTATTTATTTTATTTAAGAAGTATATTTCAAAATCTTGTTTTTGTTTTTCTTTTTTTTTCTTTAATGTATCTTTTCCTCCCAACTTTACGATTATTTTTTTTTTTAAATTTGTCTCTTTTTTGTTTTAAAATTTTATTTAACTAATTTACTTTTTCTAAATCTCTTTCTTTATGTCTCCAAAATTTCTATTTGCAAATGTCTAAATTTGTATTTTGTGTCCCCTAGGTAAGGAATGACAAAAATTTCCACAGGATCGAATCTCTACTCAAAAAATAGGGAAGACAAATCCCAAACCCGTCCCAAATTTCATTTTTAAAATACTTCATATATATTTTATTAACATATTTACTAAATTGTAAATAAAATATGAAATATTTTTTTAAACTAATTATTTATAATAGTAAATAATAATTTTAAAACTAATTAATATATATTTATTACACTCTTTTTAAATTCTAAAAATAATTAAAATTAATTACAAAATCGATCATTTTTCCCACAAATATCCCCGTCCCCAAATAAACATTCTTTAGTCTGGTTCTCAATTGGTGGACTAAAAATGTTAACGAACAGGCGAATGGGAAAGAAATGCTTTAATTAGAAAAAGACGAAGACGAGGAGTGCCGACACCCTATGAATAACTTTTGCTTATTCCAAATTCAATAAACTACTCCATTTATTTCTTGTTTTTGGAACTTGCATTACTATTTTTCTTATAGTTCGGTTATGCATATTTACCTTTCGTTTTTTGATTTATGGAATTATTCTTGTTAATGGATATTTACGGTTCTCATTTTTAGATTTATGGATGGTGGAAGAAGATCAAGTAAATAGGTTTTTGAACCATTCTTCGCGGATTTACTTGTGATTATTGGCTCCCACTTGGTTTTATTCATATTTTGCTAGGTGCAAATATATTTGAGGTAGTTTACCTCTCGTTTATAGTTTTATGGAACTATTTCTATTTACATTTGTTGTATGTAACTTTGACAAGAGTTCTGACCTATTTACTTTTATTGCGAATGCATATTTACTTCTCGGTTCTGAATTTATGGAATTTATATTTTGTATATTGGCCTATTTACATCAATGATATTTACCTCTCAATTTATTTGGATTTACTTATGATCATTGACTTTCACCATTTTGTGCATATTATTGTTGGTTTTATGCAGGTATACCTAAGTGCAAATATATGACCGAAATTGTTGCACATATATATATACACATTGGTGAAAATTTGTACAAATAATAATAGTAAATATGCAAAATAAAATAATATCGTAATATTTGATAAAGATGAAAATATAAGTGCAAATATCATCTAGGTATTAGACTTATATACACGTGGGTGAAAAATTGTGGCAATAATCAAAAGTCAATATAGCGATATTTAAACTGAACTATGCATTATTTGATAGAGATGAAAATTCGAGTGGAAATATCATTGAAGTAGTTAGCCATATATACACATTGGTAAACAATAGATTAAAATAGAAAAAAAAATTGATCAACAATAATCCAAAATTAATTTAACACTAAATTATGTTTCAAAATTAATCTAAGAGTAAATCAAATTGTTTTGAAAAAGAATTAAAGTTTAATTTATAACTAGAATCAATTAAACAATTCCATTTGAATCTACATAAAAACAAACTTATCATTTAAATAGGAGATAGATAAGTTTGTTTGGTTACAAAATTAATTTAAGAATAAAATCAAATTGTTTTGAAGAAGAATTAAAGTTTAATTTATTACTAGAATTAATTAAACAATTTCATTTAAAATGGAATCTACGTAAAAACAAACTTATCATTTAAATAGGAGATAGATAAGTTTGTTTCGCTACAAAATTAATTTAAGAATAAAATCAAATTGTTTTGAAAAATAATTAAAGTTTAATTTATTACTAAAATCAATTAAACAATTCCATTTAAAGTGGAATCTACATAGAACCAAACTTATTATTTAAATAGGAGATATATAAGTTTGTTTCGTTACAAAATTAATTTAAGAATAAAATCCAATTGTTTTGAAAAAGAATTAAAAGTTTAATTTACTACTAGAATCAATTAAACAATTCCATTTAAAATGGAATCTACGTAAAAACAAACTTATCATTTAAATAGGATATAGATAAGTTTGTTTGGTTTCAAAATTAATTTAACACTAAATTATGTTTCAAAATTAATTTAAGAGTAAAATCAAATTGTTTTGAAAAAGAATTAATGTTTAATTTATTACTAAAATCAATTAAACAATTCCATTTAAAATGGAATCTACATAAAAACAAACTTATTATTTAAATAGGAGATATATAAGTTTGTTTGGTTTCAAAATTAATTTAAGAGTAAAATCGAACTGTTTTTTAAAAAGAATTAAAGTTTAATTTATTACTAGAATCGATTAAACAATTCGATTAATCTAAGTTTAAATATAGAACAAGGATAATGTTGGAAAATTTCATCTTAATTTGTGCAACTTATGATACGATAGGCTTGTAGAAATTCAGACTTTTTCTTTTTGAATTGGCTTAATTTGTCATCTAAATTGATGAGTTTAAACAAACTACAGTCCAACAAAACCGTATATCCTGAAATGGAGGTTTCAAATTAGGTAATTGTGAAGGAAATCCCATTGATAAGTGGGATTTGGCTACACTCCATTCAGCAGGCGGCTATGGTGACTTGGTAGGCATAATCAGTACACCACATTTTACGCACAAACATTATTGGGGTTGCGGTGAATGACTCCATTGCTGATTCTGGTGCCTTCACCGTTGGTAAGAACTCTCAGTGAACATCACTCTTTCGAAAAATCCCGAATCGGAATTTGTAGTTTACTCCATCTTGTTTATGCAGCATTCAAAGCATTGAAGAAAGGGTAGGGTGCAGTGCAGCTCCTATGAAATCTGGTCAATGTGAAAGGGTATTTCGTTTGGATAATTGGGAGTGGGCGGCTGGTTTCAGTTCAAGGTTTGGCCTTTACGATGTCATCATTTCAGGGGTAAGCTGAACAGATACTCCAAGGACTCGGTAACCATTTGCTGACGGGGAACCTCTTCGGCCGCATAATCGCATTCTGGTAACCATTTTCTCCTTAGGAAGTTTGCCTTTGTTTTTTTTGTTTTTCTTTTTTTTCGTTCCAATTTTACTATGTTCATATTCATGACTCTGAAGAACCCTTTAAATTCCAAATCACCGTCTGTCTGTTCAGGTTTTTTTTTTTCTTTTTTCTCTGGACATGTCTGATGAAGGAATCAATAAAAACAATCTGTGTCAATAAAAACAGATTAAGAAAAGTAAGAAAAAAATGTCAATAAAAACATATTCACCTGTCAATATGATCCATTATTTTTCTACCAATTAAGGTACGTCCCTAGAGATTGAACTCAGGGCTCATTCTACAAGTGACCTGAAAAAAGATGAAAATGTGTTTAAAGATATGAACTTTTCCAAATGCCACTAGAATATAAAGGAAAAAAATATACCCCATATTTCTTTGATCGGGACATTAAATAATTATTAAACAAAGGCATTAGGAATGTTTTGAATCGTTAATGTAATAGTCATTGTCTTTAATTTTCAAACGTGATGTCCTTCTATTAACATTGTTTAGAAAGACTTATCAGAAAAAGAGGATTTCCGGCCAGTAATGATCGTGGAAGTGTTGATAATATGGGTCTGGGGTCAAAATTATTAAAGAAGTGTACTACCTATTTTAGAAAGTCCCTGAATTTAAAAAAAAAAAAATGCTCCACATTGGGTCTATTTTGACATAAAATTGAAAGTTTAGAGTCCTAGACACTTTTTAAAATTTAGGGCTCTATTAGACACAACTTTGAAAGTTCATGGACCTATTAAACTCTTTTCATGAAACTTTAAAGACATAATATTACATACAACCTTAATAAAGTTTTAGGAATCAAACTCGTAATTTAACTTCATAATTCTTTGTAATTTACTTTGATATAGTTTGTACATACAGTTTCTACGAGAGAAACATTTCAAACAAACCATTCCAAAAGTAAGAGTGGAGGAAGGAATGATGATAAAGAATGAAACCGCGACCGCTGCAAAATTCTTCATATAGCCTATTTTTTTTTGCCTCCTCTGTCACACTTAATTAATAGAATTCATATTTTTCTATTTATGGTAAAATGTGTGAGTTGTAGTTCATTTATTTCATCTCACAATGTTAAAACATCACATATAACCTTTTTTTTTGTGTTTTTTTTTTTGGAAAAGGTATTTACACTGTACATTGCAAGGGCATCTTAACACTATATTGTCAGAAGAACATCAAAAGAATGGAAATCTTTTGCTATGCATTTTGTCATCAGGTAAGGAAAGTTGGCTAATTAGAGCTCGTTTAGTGGTGTTTCTCTAATCAACATCTAATCCCACTATATTTTGATAAAAATTAAGACTTTCTATTTTCTTATTTTCTTTAAATCTTTGCTTCGTTATGTTGTGTCATTTTCTTTTGTGAAGTTTGAAAACAATGGGAAGCACCCTCATTGTTTTAGGTTGCTCGTGCTATATTAGAAAACTCGAAGGACGAGATTAAGGTTCACCTTATTTATGCTAACATCGCATACGAAGATATTTTTTGAAGGTATTTTTTTTATATCATTTTTTATTCTTGTTTATTTTGGTATTGTCATTCCATTTTTCATACTCATTGTTGTAATAATTGAAAATCTATAAGACATTTTTTAAACTTCCATAACTAGATACTGTACTCTAAAAGCTTACCAATCAAACAAAGAATCTAACAAAATTTCCAATAGTAGTATTATTAAATTTTATATAAAAGTTAAAGAAAAAAAATAGCTACAAGCAATATGTGTCATTGTGTCATAAGTGAAAGAGAGTGTGTAGTGAGATAATAGAAATTTGATCATAAGTTTTTTCATCCTAAAATCTCCATAGATAGACCAATTTTTTCGTCTTCTTCCCATTTCCCAACAATATATTGCCCCCAACCTAGTCTTTTATCCTATCTCGCTACACACTCTCTTTCACGTATGACACAATGACACAATAACACATATTGCTTGTAGTTACTATGTATAAGTAAATTTTCAAAAACTACGATCCATATGACTCGTTTTTTATTGTCTTTTATTGCTTTAAGATCTAATTTATTATAGTCGTATGTATAGTCCAAATAAAATAAAGTTTCACATAAGGTGGCTCGAGCCTCCTCAACTTTGTAATATATATTAATAATTACAATATAAGCCGTGAAATAATCCCATTGGCTTAGTCGCCAACATGACCGCACCCCTCTGACAGCCTGTGTTTGACTTTTTATTTCAACATCTTTTAGCTATTCTTTTTATACTACTCTGGATTCCTATATATCAAGAATCAATTTTTTAATAAGGGGAAAAAATCATAAATTCTATGATTCTATGTTTAAAACAATTATCTTTCTAAGTTTCATTTTTTTTTTTGTTTAACTTTTATATAAAAATGTAATAATACTTCATGTCTCATAGATTTTCATTTATTACCGGAATGAAGTATGAGAAATGGAATGACAATGTCAAGATAAACAAGAATAAAAAGTGATATTAAAAAAAAACCTTCAAAAAATTATCTTCGTATGCAATGTTAGCGTAAACATGTTGAAACTTAGTCTCATCATTCGAGTTGTCTAATATATCAGGAGCAACCTAAACATAAGTAAAAATGAGAGAGCTTCCCATTGTTTTCAAACTTCACAAAAGAAAATGACACAAACTAGTACATTTATTTGTGGTTGCTATAACATTCTCTAAACAGCGTTTACATGAAATATGTTTCATTGCTTTAATTAGAAAAAGAGGAAGAGGTGGGGGTGTCGACACCCTTTAATCATCCCTCAGTCTTATTTTCTTTTATACATTATCATACATTCAAATTTTCTATTTATTCTATTAGTATATTGCTTTATATACATAACATATCAATGTTCTTTTATCTATTGCTATTATATACGCTCACTATATATGTGGTTCATTTTTCTTGCTCTGCAGCCTTCGGTTTCTTTTACCAAACACCCTTTGCATCATTATTTGTCATACTCCGGCTTATCTTCGAGACATTTTTCCTTGGCTGTTGCTATACCCACTCAATCTGAACCCAGCTTTTATCATCAAGCTGTGTCTTTCCCTCAATGGCGTGAAGCAATGGCGGCTGAGATTGATGCTATGGTCACAAATAAGACTTGGGAAGTTGTTCCTCTTCCGGCTGGCCATCATACCATTGGATGCAAATGGATCTATAAGATTAAGCATCGTTCTGATGGGAGTATTGAGCGATATAAGGCACGTTTAGTAGCCAAGGGCTACACTCAACAAGAGGGACTTGACTTTCTTGAGACGTTTTCACCTGTTGCTAAGATGGTCACAGTTAAAGTTCTTCTCACCATTGTTGTCTCTAAGGGGTGGTCTCTTGTTCAATTAGACGTCAACAACGCTTTTCTGCATGGTGATCTATTTGAAGAGGTTTACATGGATCTCCCTCTTGGTTATCAACCCCCAGTTACCAATATACCTGGAAAGCGCCTTGTTTGTCGGCTCAAGAAGTCCATTTATGGTCTTAAACAAGCCTCCCGACAGTGGTTTGCCAAGTTCACTTCTGCTTTGCTTTCTCTTGGTTTTTTGCAATCCAAAGCAGAATATTCATTGTTTATACGAGGCCAAGGAGATACATTTGTTGCTTTGTTAGTCTATGTCGATGACATTATCGTCACAGGAGCTTTACCTTCCATTATTGCGGAGTTAAAATCTCTTCTTCACCTTAAGTTCAAACTTAAGGATTTGGGCAACCTCAAATATTTTTTGGGACTTGAGTTAGCTCGTAGTTCTCGCGGGATATGTATTTCTCAACGACACTACACTTTATCTCTGCTTGAAGATGTTGGTCTTCTTGGGTGCAAACCTGTTATGGTTCCCCTTGATCCCTATGTTCGTCTTCAGGCTGCCAGTGATTCTGACTTTGTTCGAGATCCTTCATTGTATCGTTGGTTAATTGGCAAGTTGCTTTACTTGACTGTTTCGCGGCCTGATATAACCTTTGCTGTTAATAAGCTTAGTCAATTTGTCTCGCGACCTGGCAAAGTTCATTTGTCTGCTGTTTACCATTTAATTTGGTATTTGAAGAATTCTCCTGGTCGTGGCATTTTTCTGTCTGCTTCATCGTCTTTTCAGTTGAGAGCTTTTACCGATGCTGATTGGGGCTCTTGCATTGATACACGACGGTCTACCACAGGTTTTTGTGTTTTCTTGGGGGAGTCCATGGTTTCCTGGAAAGCTAAGAAGCAGTTCACTATCTCTAGATCCTCCGCTGAAGCTGAATATCGAGCTATGGCCGTCACTACTTGTGAATTAGTTTGGTTAGCCAATCTTCTCGCTGAGTTACAGATGCCTTTTCAGCCTCCTGCCTTGTTGTTTTGTGATAATCAGGCAGCTATGCACATTGATTCTAATCCAAGCTTCCATGAACAAACTAAACATATTGAGCTTGATTGTCATTTCGTTCGGGAGCGTGTTCTCTCTGGTTTTATTCGATTGATGCATGTACGGTCGCATTCTCAGCTGGCTGATCTCTTCACTAAAGCCCTTCCTTCTGCTGTTTTCTCTGAGCTTATTTCCAAGATGGGACTTCTTGATATAGACAGTCCATCTTGAAGCGGGCTATTAGGATGTTGTACATAGTTGTATTTTCATCAGTTACATGGTGATTCGTGCCGACCTGCGGAGGGGTTCTGTTGCTAGGCCGTCATGACCTTGCCCCTCTACCACTGCTGCTCCGACCTCCCTCTGGTGGGCATCGCTGGCAGCTAGAGTCCTTCGATCTGCTGTATTGGTCGAGTTTGCTGGTTGAACCATTTTCGCTTGCGTGTTGGTTTAAACGGATTGGGATGACTTAGATTGTCGGTCCCCACAGACGGCGCCAAATGTTTATGCAAGGATATGCACAACAGTGTATTTCCGATTGCAGCTCGAACTCGGCCTCCGGACCGATCTGAATACTTGGGCGGACCTGCACAAAAAGGTGAGCACTCCGACGATCAAGTCAGTACAGGTCGGATTCCTAGTTTAGTTCGAGGTCAGAAATCATCGTACCTGATCGTGGAGTGAGGTCCTCTACTTATGGGTGGTAGTCTTGCTAATCTCGCGTCGGTTACACCCGGTAATTTCGGGACCGTCGGTTACACCCGGTAATCTCGGGACCGACGGTTACACCCGATAATCACGCCGCTGACAGTAGCTCACATCGGCCCCTACCGAGCTTCCCGGTAGGTCGGACCTCGGCCAGGTTCACCTCGGCCCTCATACTTAGCATCTGTCAACGCTCGAGTCATCTTGGAGTACCAATAGAGGTCCTCCACGTGTCCAGAGTATTCTTTCCCCAAACAACCCCAACACCCATGGATATAAAAAGGGTAAAATACACTTTTAATATGAGATAGGTGACTATTTGATCCATAAGTTTTAAAAAGTAACAGTTTAGTTTCTGACGTTTAGAAAATAGTTCTAAATGGTCCCTGAATTTATTTCATCAGTAACGGGAAAGTGACGTGACATAATTGAGTTATTAAATTTTAATGATGTGGCAAATACTTTTATATTATTATGATATTTACACAGATTTTTTTCTCTTTTCTCTCTCTCTTTTCTCTCTGTCTCTCTTCCTCCACTTCATCTTCCCCAAATTAGTCGTTTCATCTTCCCTACATTTTCTCCCATCAACACAAACAACCAATAAGTTTCAGGTAGAAACAAATATATGTAAAGTGAGGGATTGAAAGACGGTATAAAACAGAAAATGACTGAATTTTTTAGCATTGAAATTTTGTCTCGCAGGACTGTGTTTTAGAGATTGTGTCACTAACAACACCATCGGACGCCTGAAGATTGGCCGCGGCGTTCCAGTCAGCGGCAGTATCCGACGTCGTTTGTGAGAGGTTCTTGTCCATAAGCTACGTCTGGCCGCCTCTGAAATCTCCGATGAGACCCACATTTTCTTTGAAGAGAGAAATTTTCTTTCAATTCGGCTATCTGCCCCAAAGGTAATAATTAATAAAATTAACTCCATAAACAGATAAATTTGGACTTGTTTTAGTGATCAACTATTTAATTAATCTTTGGCAGACCTTCGAGTTGGAAAATTTTTGTGGAAAGTTTTGTTACGTTTTGCTACAACAGCACTGTCGAGGTGGATGAACCATTCTCGAATAATTGATGACGAAGAAGAGGAGAAAATCAGGCAAGGATGAAATTGCTAAAACTGGGGAACAAAATGGGGTCTTAGAGATTCAAGAGGCAGCAAGAATTTTGGGAAGGAGAAGAATGGGAGGAAGATAGAGAAAGAAAAAAAAAATCAAAGTAAACATAAAAATAATATAAAATTATTTAGTATTGCCACGTCATATAAAATTTGACAACTCAATTATGCCCCACGTCATGTTTCCGTTAGTCAATTAACGATCAAATAAACGTAGGGACCATTTAGAACCATTTTCTAAACGTGAGGGACTAAATTGTCAGTTTTTGAAACTTAGGGCCAAATAGGCACCTATCCTCAAACTCAATGACTAAAAGTGTATTTTACCCGTTTCAAGAATTATAAAAAAAGTTTTTTATTAAGGTTGAAACAAATTGAAAACGGGAACAAGAAACAAGAAACTTATTTTTTTATTTCCAAAGTTTCTATTTTGAGAATGTTTCTAAGAAACGGAGAAGCAATAGACATAAATAGTCCTCAAATACTTAGGTTTCTTCGTAAAAACTAAAAATGAGAAACAATAATGGGGAATGTTACCAACCGACTTACAAAAGTCTAGTTGGTATTTAGTTAGTTGTTGATTAATTTTCCGTTTTGTAGACTCTGTGTTTTGTTAGACAATAAATAGATTTGTAGTTGCTATTTATTAAATTAGAAAACTTCTCTGAACTTTAAAGAGAATATTGCACTAATAAAGACACTTCAATCTGATTGAAGTAGAGAGTACATAGACTTAAGATTTCAGGACTATATGATAGAAATGGAATTACATCCCAACTCTTAGCAGTTGGTACACCTCAATAGAACGGTGTATCAGAAAGGAGAAATAGAACCCTATTAGACATGGTTCGATCTATGATGAGCTATGCTCAACTGCCTGCCTCGTTTTAGGGTTATGCAGTAGAGATTACATTATACATTTTGAACACAGTTTCATCAAAAAGTGTTTTGAAAAGCCTTTTGAACTATGGATAGGACGTAGAACTACTTTATGTCACTTCATTTTGAACACAGTTTCATCAAAGAAATTGGAATCTTGTTCAAAAGTGTGCCTATTCGTAGGTTACCCCAAGAAAAGAAAGGTAGAATCTTCTTCGATCCACAAGAAAATAGAGTGTTCGTATTGACAAACACTACATTCTTGAAAGAACACCACATGAGAGATCATAAACCACGAAGCAAGGTTGTGATAAATGAGATTTCTGATGAAGCTACAAACACATTTTTTACGGCAAATTTCGGAGAGGTCCACGTGTCGTTCGAACGGGTGACTTCACCAGAGGACAAATGAGCCTGCAACCAGAAAACTCAATACTGGTCCTATATCCCGCCTAATAACCAACGACGCTCAAGTTAGTAATCGAAGTAGAAATAAAAGAAGACACCTCAGGTATAAGTGACAGGTTTTTCACTTACTCGATGAAGGTGAGGATCCTCCCTTATAAAGGCACGAATGGCCGACTAGGGAGGACAACGATTTGGATGGTAGGGGCGTGCCACGAGGTATGGTGCTTGTCAAGGTTGTACGTTCTCAACAATAGACATGTGATGCCTCCGCCAGCAGGCTGTAAGCCTGTCGCCCACTGGTGGTAGGCTCTGGGCTCAGTATGCTCCCTGTACCGTGGGAGTGGAGCTGTGTCTCCCTTGCCATCGCAGCGTACAGTGCGTAACTACCTATGGTCTCGTGCCTCTCTCGATGGAATACGCATCCTGCTTGGATTTACCTTCAACAGTCATCCCTCTTTCAGGGTCGGGCTGGTCAGGCAAAAGTGGGTCGGGCCTGAAAGCATTGAAGTGAATTATGGTGCGTGTGGCCCAGACCCGTTTTTTGAGGGATCTGCTTCGAATCAAGAGGCGGGGCCCGCATTGGGCAAAAACTATGATGATTCGACGTTAGCTCATACAATCGCATTTATGAGAGGACACGTGCCCGTCATCGTTTTGCAAGCGGTCGTGTCCCTCCCGCAATGCGTGAAGCGAAGGAGTCGGTGGTCGCGATTCCCAACGTTGTTGGGATTCGGAACGGCGCCTAGGAAGGCATTAAATTCGCCCAGTGGGGGGGGGGGGGGGGCGATGATTGCTCTCCTTGACTTCCAAACTTCTTGTATTATCAACTGTTTTGTATTTTTGCATCCATCATGGCTAATCGTTCAGTGGTGAACCATTTCCAACTCAAGAGACGAAGAAGGACCTCATAGATATTCGTTCTGTGTATCGGGTACCAGATTACGTCCTTATGTGCGTTCTGATTGAGGACGAGAGGACTGACACCTGTTGGGACTTTATCTACCTTCAAAAATATTAGAGACACGTGCAAGCGCACACGGTCAAAAGTAAAACTTGGTAGTAATCCAAGGTTGAATCATTAGAGACTTGTTGCTTTCAAAACAATTTTAAAGAGTGAATAGTTCAAATATATAATTGTGGTTTATGAAGAAACTAGTAGTAAAATGTTGTTATTTGGGGTTTTAACTAACAATCAATTCAATAAAACTCAACCTCTTTGCTTCATACCTTAGTCTTGATGCAAAACATGGAAAACACACTATGTTGGGGAAATTGCACCAGGCGCAATTCCTGACTTTTCTTGGGATTCGAGTTCTACTCTTTCACTACCGCTTTTGATTGCTGTAGAGGCTAGGGTAACCTACAATCATATGCCTATGTGTAATTACAATCCTAGAGAATATCTACCAACTCACTTGCATCATGGGTCAGAGGGCCTATGTCTAGGACCATGTTTTATGAGCTTATGCCTAAGTCACATCCCATATTGGTTTCCTATTATTTTACCTAAGTCACATTTCCCAAGGTTGGGCTTTGGTGTATAAATCAAGTTACCACCGGCCGAATGGAAAAAAGATGTAAAGAGAAGTTTTTAGATACCAACCCAAAAAGTGTCAGGCGCAATCTGGCCAAAATCCCGAGTGTGTTGGAAATCAAATCATTTTGATTAAGGCATTCCACAAAGAGGTTGTTAACTAATTTAGAACATAATTAAAGGAAATTAAATGCACGAAACCATAAAGAAATTATTTTTCATTGAATTTAAATAAATAAATAAGCCGTACAATGAGTTCTAGCTTGACCCTCTTCTCTCTCGAGTGTGAGGGGAGTTGAAACTCGCTAAAGAACTTTAAAAGAACACAATGAACAAAGAACGAAAGTAAGAACTTGAATTAAAAACAATATAAAAGGTAAAAGCGTGAAAAACAAAGAAATGAACAACTAGAACATAAACGTAAACCCTAAAAACGTGTTCTACAACTAGAGAGCAACTAAAAGAAGATTAAATGAAGCTTAAGGGATAGAATTTTGTTGGAAGGATGGTTTCCTTTTATAGCACCATAGGTTGGTTAAAGCTCTCCACCGTTTTAGGTGGAAATGAGTTAAAATTCACCTAATAACCTCACCTCGACTTGTACTCACGGTTTGGGATGTGTTTCAACATGTGGAAAATGTCCTCCCTGCCCTTCATTAATCAAAACGTACGTTTGCCATTTTGTTCTCCAAAACTACGCCGGACGCAATTCTGCAAAAAATAAATTTCTGTTATATTATTCCAACTTTGACCGCATTTTTCTCATATTTTTCATAAAGTACCATAGTTTGAATTTTATGCAGAAATGTTCTATGCATGTTCTACTTTAAGAATATGTGGTCCTTTTTGGCAAATAATTATGGGAAAGAGGTAAAAAACGTGGTCAAACAGGGCTACCGACACATGTTTCTGCAGTAAAAAGTCAACCCTAACAGCACCCCTCCCCTGGGGTGGGTGAGTTTCTATCCCCAGGTGTTTTGGAATGGAGTTAGGCTTCTGCTTTCCCTCTTCGCCCAGTCCTTCTTATCTCTCACTGGGGTTGTGCCGGCACAACTTGCTCCCAACGCTTGCGGGACCATAATGGTGCTAGCCATTCTCTGGTTGAAGGTTGGTAACGGCAAAAGGGTGACTCTAACCTTGCTGACTACGCTGAAGTTGATGAAGTCGATTTTGGGCTTCCCTAGATTTGACAGTCTGGTTCTTGTTATGGGACACTCTTCAACTCACTGACATCAAACAAACATTGGAAGAACCACTCGTTCTTTGTGGGGGGCCGGTGGTTGGTCGGCGATGGGCTTATATGTGGGCGCATGCCCAGCCGCTTCGGGGAGAACGGTGAGAATTCCCTCATTCAACAATTTGTAGTCGTGGCTTTCGTTTTTTCTTTTCTTTGTTTGAAGTCATGGTTATTCTTTTCGCAGCGCTACCTAGCGGGGTGCTCCCTCACTCATTTGAATTGATAAAGGTGATATGAAAGATTCAGGATATTCCGTTTGCCAATGCGGTTCCAATGTCCATTGTAACAGACGAGTGACTAGCCCACCATCACTTCATCAGGGATCTCGACGGGCCGACTCGGGGTATCGACGACCTTCCTAATACTGTCAGTGGTTCGACAAGTAAGGCTACTGATGTCTTTTCTCTTAATGGGTTTGGGTGGGTTGATCGTCTTCTTATTGTTGACTCTTTGGTGCATGCTTGACGAGGCCACTATTAGCCTCTTCGTATGGGTCGGTTTCTTGCCATATCTTAAGGATAAGGTATGCGTCTTTGGGGGCGGTGGCACCGGCTGGAGTGCTGCATCGACCAGCGTAGCCACGACCATGTCTTGCCTGGCCCTCGAGATCGAGATAGACGGAGGCAGTTCTTCGGTTGAGATACTAGCTGTAACGCCCCAGGATTTTCAACATCTTAAACGATGACCGTTACTAAAACCACCCTAAAAGTCCCACTCGAATTAGAAACATAAGTCACTAACTGAAAGGACGTAAATCCTGCAGTGGAAACAGGGATCTTTGTTCTTGAATTTTGAGGAACAAAACCACCAAACAAAAGTGGAAAATACAGGGGAATAATTTACTTACTTTCGAAGAACTGTTCTTCAAGATTCTTCTTTTATCAACTGTAAACACCACTAAAAGAATCTTCCCTACTATTCTCTGGGTATCGAGTATTCTTGTGGGAGCATCGGATTATGAATTCCAAAAACAAGGGAATTCAGAGAGTGTGGTTTTTTTTTCCAGGTATGAGCAAGAAGCAACAGAACAATTCTGCATTTTTTAACCAAATGGGCACCACATCACCACTCCCCTACAGGGGTGGTTTTGGTTTTTCTTTATTTATTTATTTAATTTAACTAATTAATCAAATTAACATATTAACTTAATTAATTAATTATAATTAATATAAATTAATTAAATGTTAATTAATTAATTAATAAACATTTAATTAATTAATTATTAATCTAATTAATAATTAATAAATTATTAATCTAATTAATAATTAATAAATTATTAATTTGATTAATAATTATTAATATAATTAAAAATTAATTCATCAAATTCAAATATTAATTAAATAAATACATAAATCGTTAATAATTAATTATTTATCTTTTAATTAAATATAACATATTTAATTAAAACTACATATTTGAATCATATTCAAATTACTCTCTCTTGTATAACCTATAGTTTAATATGAATCCAATTCATATTAAATTTTTGAACCATATTCAAACATTCATCTCGTAATATATAGTACTGATTTTTAATCTTTATCCAAAATTAATATATATATTTATATATATAATGTATCAATCGACATTATATATATTCCCTGGTATAATTTGAACATTTCAAATTATTTCATAATTTTTTATCCTCGTTTTACCCGTTGTGAGCTAGCAAGGGGACCTAATGAACCTATAGATTAGAAGCTCCAATGATACAAGATTAATTGGTCAAATTAATTAACCGAGTGAATCAACATTCGTTAACTACGGGTCACTCCACTAAAGAATCGCAGTTGCACTATTCTCACTGCAGAATACGTTCGTGTCTACGAATATATAACCATTAATGGCAAGTCAATCCTTCATGAGTGCTCGTAACTCAAGCTGTGTCAAATTACCGTTATACCCCTGAGTTACATCTTACTCTTTAAATACCACTGCTCTTCTAATGAACAACCCGGTTATGGCCTAACCAATAACCGAAAGTCCCTCTCGGGCCAGTGAGAGGGTGGGGTCCCTTGTTCATGTCCGAGAGTTAGCATTTACGAGAACACTCATCTACTCCCCGAGAGTCAGGGAGGAGTGAATTCCGTCTCGTGAAGTTATGTTCCAAGCTCCCCACTCGGTTTCGTCTCCAAAATAGAAGGAATATTGAATTGGCGACTCGGGCCACTCTCACCCATACAGATCAAAGGACGAACCCTCACGAGCAAGAGTCCATAACTCAGTCAGGATTGGGAATGAGTTGCCTGGTCATCTTATGAAATAGCAATCTGTTAGTCAACAACATTACATCTAAAGATCGGCTATGTCATGGTCCGGTCTTATACAAAACTCATTGTATAGGATACCCCTACTCGAATGTCTCCAAACGAACGTCCTGGATCGGGTCATCTGTAATGTAACGCCCTGAGTCCCTCGGGTTAGTTAGTCTCGAACTAGGAGATTTTTTTTTAAAAAAAATTAAACTCTACTTAAATTTATATTTATCGGGCTCTAAACCCTAATTAAATTTATATTTATCGGGCTCCGTGTGGTTGGTTTTGTCTTAAGTTGGGATGGATTTCGTTTCTCTTGGGCTTGGTCATGTTGGGCCTTTATTGGGTTGGTTGGGTTTTAAAACAAAGGAAAAGAGGAAAAAGAAAACAAAAATATCAAAAATAGGACGTCATCATCTTCTTCTCCTTCTCTCTTGTTGCCTTAGCCGCCACCCACCCCTCTTCTTCTTCTTGTTCATCGGCGACGACACCACTCCGGCGGCGGACGACTCCTCACGCAGCAGCGCACGGGGTAGCAGCAACTCCGACGTCCCTCTCCCCGGCGGTGCGACGGGATTTCAGCCCCCACCCGCGTTGTTGAATGGGTCTGTTGGAGTTCGACGGCCGGCGACCACATCCCGCGACGGCGAGTTCGTAACAGCAGCAGTGGCGGCCGGCCACCCATCCAGCGGCGGCGCAACTTCGACCCGACGTCCCGACGATCCATAGCAGCGGCGGTCGGCGACCCATTTGTAGCCGGACAGCGTCGGCGACCGGCGTTCAGCAACGGCGCAGTCGAGCAGATCCGACTTGTTTCCCCTCCAACGACCTCGAACCTCACGACCAACACCCGAGCAGTAGCAGTTCAAGGCGATTTCCTCGTTCCGATACGTTTTGGCATTGACCCACAACCGTTCGAAGTCGGATTTAGGCTACCCACACCTTGGCGAGTTAGATCTAGGTTACCCACACCTATACGAAGTCGGTTTTGGTGGTAATGAGTCATTTGAACCCTTTTAAAATTGATTTCGAAGGCTGAATAGTGTACGTAACTTGCTGTATTTTTCTGTTTTAGTGCCTAGGTGTGAGATCGACGCAAAAATTAAGGGCGCGGTTGTGAGTAAGTAGACAAGGGGCGTGTGCGTGCGTTAATGTGTGTTACATAGCTTGTAATGTGCTGGTTTTGTGGCGTTTAATATTGATTTTGATACGCTATTGTGCTAGGTAACTCTCGTTTGTGTTAATTTGTATACTTGGAGTAGTGTAGAATATTTGTCGGTGATAATGGTGTAATTTCTGCTTTGCTAAACTGCTGAGAATTGTTGTGGGGATGTTTGTTGTTCGAACATGCATGAATTGTTCAGCGTGTTTCGTGTGTTTTATAATATCTAGCGATGCTTATTGAATATTGATGTTGGATATTAAGTGTCTTGGTTGGGCTCTAATTGTTTAGATTTTGTTTGGGTGTGCTTTGTTGTGACAAAAACTCATTGTGGAGCTGTGGTTAAGAAATGTTATGTTGTGAAAGCATGATTGGTTTATTATTTCATTATTAGAATGTTGGTTATGTTGTGGAAGCATGCTGAATTGTATTTGTGAGCTGAAAGATGCATGGGTCATGGATTAAAAAAACGTATAGTAAGACTCTAGTGAGAGTTGGATTCTTGGGGTAAGTGAATGGGTGAGTGTCAGGGCCTCGAGTATAAATGGTCGGGGGCTGATACGTCACTAATTGAGTATCGAGGCATCGGGTAAAAATGGTCGAGGGTCGATGCGAGGAGTCTTTTGGAAGGAAAACTATTGGGGCCTTGGGTAAAAATGATCAAGGGCCGATAGATGGTGAAGTCATCGGGGCCTTGGGTAAAAATGGTCGAGGGTCGATGCGGTAGTGTCGGGGCTCTGGGTAAAAATGGTCAGAGGCCGACTTTACTCGAATGAGTTAGCTGTGGAAGACTAGGATAGCTGTGATAAGCGTAGAGGTTCTTGAGATGTTAGGGAAACTCGAGGTTGGTAACTAATTGGTTCATGGTTGTGGTTGTTGCCGAATCTCATGGAATGTGTCTATGTTTGATTTCTTATTGTGATGAAGAGCATGACTGTGAATGTTTCATGATTTGGTTGAGCATGATGTGTGTGTTGTTGGTGAGGGCTACTTACAGAGTATATTTTATATACTCACCCCCTCCTCTACAATTATTGTTTCAGGTGAAGGACTCGTTGGCGACCATGGTGATGAGACGGATGAGACATGACGAGTGAGGACCATAGGCAGCGTAGTTACTTTTGCTTAGCTTAAGTTTTTAGATGGTTAAGACCCTATGTTTTGGTCGATAAACTATTTGTTCTTATTTGAATAATTGGGAGGTTCCCACTTGTTGTTTATTTGATTTCGGGACAGGTGTTTATTTTAGTTTCTTCCATTCATTGAGTTTTGCCTAGTTGGAATAATAAAGTTGCCGCGCGAGGTTGTCAATGGATGATGTTTATTGATATTCTATAGAATTGACTCATTGTTAAACTGATGAGAGGTGAAGCTTGATTTTATATAATTATTTCACAGGGAGTTGACATCTCGTGTTTGGGGTTAAGTTTAACGGGTGGGTAGTTAACGTGACCTAGAAGTGGGTGGGAAGTTCTGGGGCGTTACATGTAACATTTACAAAGTGGACCGTATCCATAGTGTTGCCAGGATAAGGTACCCAGCTTTACCCATATACTATAGACCCTTGAGGTTATTCCCGAGACATTATCCACTTGTATATCGAGAGTATATCAAATATATACCCAGTATATATATTATCCCGGTTCCATAATAATCACCTTGGATGTTTAGTTTATTGGATTTAGACAATTGCAATGAATTTAACAACAAATTTATTGAATATAAATTTGTTTTTACGTAAATACAAACTACGAGTTTAGGGCAACACACCCAACACTAACAACTCAGGTTAAGCAAATCCTACCACCACGCATCCGCTGCGCTACTCTGATACTAACACTTAAAACACAACAAAATAAATTTAGCAAGAACATTCAAACGCCAAACAAAGCTAAGCAAATAACTAATCTTCGTCTCATCCAAAAGGCGATAAAGCTAAACAACAATTACCACTTCATTAAACACTGTCAAACGAAACGAATAATCCAACCTTAAAAAAAATCTAAACTAAATAATGAACCGATTAAAACATCTCCTAATGACCACTTGAACTATTACAAAAGCCAAAGCTCGCACAGAGAACATAAACCGTACCAACAATAACCACTAACAACCTATTTTAAACAAGTTAGAACTAAACATAAAAACTAGCTACGGTCTTTCTTCTCGAGTCCCCTCCACACCATCACCATATACGTGTGCTACCTCACTACCTGCAAAATCACTGCAACAATTACCACCTTCAATGTCAGTAGTTAGTAGTTTATAAACAATGACGGTTTAGACAATAAATGTGTGACAATTAATCAAGAAATATTGTTTTTAATTATGCACTTTACTGAGTCTGAATCAAATCTATCATATACTAAGACATTTTTAATGATGCTCTGAATCACCACTACTAGTATTTGTGGGGCAGGTACAAATTCCGTTCAAAATTTAATACGTTATCAAATTTTAATACTTTTTACTGTATATAAAATTGATGGATGATGCTCCCTTTATTTCTAAGTGAAGGAACTATTAGGTTTTCCTTAGTCTCGAGATATGCTTTGCAATGTTAAATTAGTCCCACTTTTTTTATAATGTTTAAATGTTGTTTTGTTTTGAACTTTTGATTGAGGCATCTTTTTGGTTAGATAGCATGCACTATCTTAACATTTCGTTCTGTATTTAATTACTCTACGTCAATAGCTAATAATTTAGTTAAATTTGAAATTTGAACCGTACACTAGGTTAATGGGAACATCTACAGTAACAAGGAATTGAGAGAAGCTCAAGGGTCATTGAGTTTCGAACTGACAGTGACTATGAACTGATTGCACACCATGTCAGACAATAACTTACTGAAATCATTTTTCCATTCATGTGCTTTATTACTACTAATTTTTCTATTCTTAACTTAATACTTATCTTTTCCTATATGAAGAATATGGAAGAAGAGTTTGTGGACATGTTTGATGGCATGTTATCCTTCATTCTTCCTGATGCCCTTAATAAAACTTTTATTGTAACCAGAGATGCTATTGGGATCACCACACTATATATAGGATGAAGTCTTGATGGTATGTAATTTTACATTGTATATATGATTAACAACCTCAAGTTGCAGTGAGAAAACTCACCCATTAATAATTAATGTTCATTTATACATATTGCTGCTTGTATTTTTACTGATTGATCTTTGAAAATATATGGCTACCTTGTTTCCACGATCAATCTGGTTTGCTTCTAAAATGAAAGCTGTAAGTAATGATTGTGAGAGATTCATTTCTTTTCTTCTGGGACATATATATTATAGCAAAAAAAGGTATGCATCTTTTGATTTCTCGAATCACATGGTTTATTCTAATTTTTTATAGTTTGCACAAAGATTAACATATTTAGATTTTCTTCGCTGAAGGAGTAGGGTCAAATAATGATGCTTTGCCCTGATTAGGTGACTAATGCAATGTTTTGTAGGTGTTATTTTGTTTGGTATAAATAATATTTTATTATTATTATTATTATTATTTTTTTTTTGCAGGTGTTTGTAAACACAGTTTAATTATTGTAGACCCCACTTCCGCGGATCAACCTTTTTCTAATGAAGACAATACCGTCGTTGTTACAGTAAGAAAAAATTGATACCATTTATGAAAATCTACTTGCTCATATCAATAATCAATGTATTGGCTCCAATAATCAATCTCATGGAGTTTGGCCCTTGGATGGACTATTCCATGAAACCAATCCAAGTCTCACTGAATTAATAATAAACATAGTTTATTATTAAATGCCAAATCAAACATTAAATTTTAAATTAAATAATCAACATTATTTAATTTTCTCCCAACTTATTGTTCGCTATCGATTTTATGCCAAAAGAACACTCCCAATCAGACAAGAACCAAACCACTTTAGTTGTGAAGAAAAATAAAACTCACAACAGAAAAATCAAGCTGTTCTTCAATTAATTGAGATAAACATCCCAACTAATTGAGAAATAATTATCTTGCCAATTCCTGCTCCTCCAATTCCCTATAATGAGAGCCTTCCTTATATGAGATTACATGTGATACGCAGCAACCCAAGTGTATGGACTTCTCGAGCCTCTAGTCACTTGGATCCAATCGTATAATTTGTTCAACCCGAAAGATAAATATTAGATGAATTACCTTTGCAGTCGATTACCGTGAACAAACATAATACTCACTATGCTCGAGACCGAAAACATTCCACAAGTTTTGTGACAAATCAAATAAGTATGCTCCGATGGATAAATAAAGTATCTGAAGTTAAACCACACAAAGGAATATGATAATTAGAGGAAAACCGTCTTCTAAAGAAGAAAGTCACAGTCACACCGCTAATAGGCGGAAGAAGAGATTCCCAGCTACTAACTCTAATAAGACTAATAGTCATAGCGTAGAAAAAAGGTCAACCTCACCCCAGGTAATGATCGCTTTCTTCCCCTCAAGTCAAAGAGTAAGAACTCGCTTTCGAGCTAACCTTACATGGAGCTACCTGCTAACAAGCAACAAGAGTTCTCATTAAAGGAAAACTAAGCATGCGTTCGGAGTTGAAAAGGGAGAGGGCTTACTTTCCTATATTATGTTCTGATGGATAGGCTGGCTGCACTCCCTTTGAGGTAAGAACTGTTCATTTTGATTCAATTGCAAGAAAACAACCTCTGTTTAGATTTTGATACAAACACTAAGCCAAATAGTCTATTTATACAGATTCCTAAAAAATTAAAAAATAAACTATTATAATATATGATAGAAGCATCACCATCACTCTGACGGTAGGCTGTTGGATGCCTTTCTTCCTGGCAAGATCAGATCAAGACTAGCCAAAGGCTAGGAAAGCACAGTTAGACTAGTGCCACGCCGAAATCACCAAGACTGCTTATTCCGCTAAAACAGTAAAGAGACAAGACCTCTTATGCCGGAAAAGTAAGAAAGTCAAGTGCTAACGGTCAACTCCCATTCCTCCGCCAAGAGAAAGCCTAAGAGAAGATCATGCTACCAGTCTTAGCTGGCCCCGAAGCCAAAGGAAAGCATTTCATCAAGAGGGATTAAAGAAGAGCTTATTCGTATTCAATGTGGGACGACCTAGCCTCTCAGATCCGTATCACTGAGTGGTGTGACGATGACCAACTTGATTTAAAATAACGATTTGAATGTAATGACTCGGGAAGAGAGAAAATAAGCAGAACTGCTTTATCTTTTATATGATATAAGAGGATGGCTGCCACTTCCTTATTACTATTTAGACAATCCGGATCCTTACTAGACATTATGGGGGCCAGAAGATTCTTAACAGTGGAAAATAGCCCTAACGTCATTCACTCCCGTTGAAATAGCAGTTACGCCCCTTGGTCCCAAGCCTTTGAACTAATCCGAGTCTTTTGAGCTATTTATGGCAGCTAGTCATGATCGATTCCTAAGAGGATTGGAAAATCTTTCTTTGTTAAGGTTTGGAACTTGTTTGGACTTTCTCTACCTGTAAACTGTTTGAAAATTAACTAAACTGGAGAGTGCATGGATTGGATCAATACACTTACAACAAAGGCAATATCAGGACGTGTGTGAGACAAATAAACAAGTCTACCCACAAGTCTTTGATATTTCTCTTTATCTCTAACTTCATCATCTTTTGCAATCTGTAACTTTAAATTAGGTTCAATAGGAATTTCAGCAATCCTGCAGCCAAGTAAGCCTGTTTCTTTAAGTAAGTCAATGATGTATTTTCTTTGATTAACAAAGATCCCTTGTTTTGATTTAGCGAATTCCATCCCTAGGAAATATTTTAAAGTACCCAAATCTTTAATTTGGAATTCACTAACAAGCATTTTCTTAAGAGAGTTCAATCCATCTTCATCATTGCATGTGAGGATAATGTCATCAATATATACAATCACAACAACCATTTTGTCATTTTCATTGTGTTTAAAAAAATAGTGTGATTTGCTTGGCTTTGAAGGAAACCATAGCTAGTGATTGCTTTCTCAAAACGTTCAAACCATGCTCTAGGAGATTGTTTAAGACCATAGAGAGATTTCTTCAATTTGCATACTTTGTTATTTCCAGTATCCATTTCAAAACATGGAGATAAATCCATAAACACTTCTTCTTCTAAATCTCCATTGAGAAAGGTATTTTTGACATCTAATTGGTGAAAAGGTCAATCTAAATTAACAGCAATAGATAAAAGAACTCTAATAGACTTAATCTTAGCAATAGGGGCAAATTTTTCTTGGTAATCTATCCCATAAGTTTGAGTGAAGCCTTTGGCTACCAACCTAGCTTTGTATCTTTCAATGCTACCATCAGCATTGCATTTTATAGTGAAAACCCATTTGCATCCCAATGTTTTCTTTTCTTTAGGTAGATCCACAATGTCCCATGTGCAGTTCTCTTTTAAAGCATCCATCTCTTCCATAACTGCTAATTTCCAATTTGAATCATTTAGGGCATCTTGTATGTTCTTTGGTATAATCAAGTTATTTATTTTAGAAGTGAAGGCTTTATGACAATCTGACAGTTTTTTTATATGAAAGATAATTTGCAATAGGATATTTAGTGCAAGTATGAACACCTTTCCTAAGGCCAATAGGAACATCAAGATTAGATATGTCAGGTGAGATTTTTTGAATGGATGATTAATCGGGAATAGGAGATTGATTACCTGGATTTTCAATATCATTCCTCGGGGTAGTAGACTGGGGTAACAAGTCAGCTCCTTCATCTTTCTTTCTTTGATTGAAACATCTCCTAGTATAAAGGTCTCGTAGTAGACTGTTGGTTTTATACCAATTATTCTGCCTCTAACTTCATCAAAATCTACATTTAGACCGGAAAGGAAGGTGTAAATTCGATCATTTTCTATAGTTTTTTTGATGATGTTTATAGTCCTCCGAAGATTTCCACTCACGAGTATAAAAAAGATCTAGGTCTTGCCAAATCCTCTTTAAAGAATTAAAATATTTTGTAATTGTATCGGTTCCTTGTCGCATTTCTCTGATTTTTAGTGTTAGTTCAAATGCCTGTGATTGATTTTCTAGGTTGGAATACATCTCATTTACGTTTTTCCATAATTCACTTGCCATAGAATAACACATATAGTTAGCACTGATCTCCTCATCTATAGAGTTAACTAACCATGTCATTGCCATAGAATTTTAAATATCCCAGGTATGAAATAAATGATCTTCTGCCATCGGTGCTTTTTTATCTCCAGTAAGGTAGCCAATTTTACCTTGTCCACGAATATACATCCAAACACTTTGAGACCAACGAAGAAAATTATCTACATTAAGTCTGATACTAGTAATTTGGATAGGATGATTGGAGGAATTGAACCGGGTTTCAGAAATCTTGGAGTCACAATCTATTTTCTTTGAAGATTCTCCCGTCACGGCTACTGATTTGAACCACAAAAAGGAGAAGAAAAAAAAAACAGAAATGTAACCTGCAATATGAAAGTTAAATCTAGCCCGAATCGAACCAGAAAAGTTGAACCGAATCGAATTAAAAAAAAACCGGATCAGATCGAACTGGAAATTTGGACCAACAGAAGTACCTAACCCTAGCAGCACAACGATTCCTCCAGAAGAAAAAAAATCGACGATGGTTGTGGATGGAAATCAACGATCGGGCTAGAAAAATGCGGCGACAAACTTCAACTCTTGATCCACGAAAATCCGTTAACCCTTGATAGCTTCCCACAGATGGCACCGGCGAACTAATCTGCGAAATCCTGGTGAGGAAGGAATCTGTATATAGCGACGACACTCCAATCCTTAAGATGGCGACGGTGATAGCGACATGATCCTTCAGACAGCGACAAAGACGACAATCCCTTAGACAACAACGGCAAGATGGCAGCGGGCAACGACAGTTATGGCGGCGGCGGCGGTGGGTGGTGTTAGAGTATCCTATACATTTTTTAAATAATATGTATTCATTTGTCCTTTACCTTCCCTTTCTATGATTAGGTCAACCTTGTATAATTGTCTATATATATAGACTTGAGTAATGACAATAAGATCTATCTGGTTCTCTCAAACCTTAGTTTCTACATGGTATCAGAGTTCTAGGTTTCTTGTCGATTAAAGTTTTGTGCCCATTAGAGGGTTTTGTGCCCATTAAAATTTTGTCCATTAGGGTTTTATCTATTGCTATCCGACTCAACTCAATACCACCACCACCGCCTCCGCCGCCACCGCCGTTGCCACCACCGCCGCCACCGCTGTTGCCGCCTCCCACCGCCGCTGCCGCCATCGTTTGCTGAATCGCCAACGCTGCTGTTTTCCAATCGCTCTTCGTGGGTTTCGTCTCGTTGTCCTTCACACCTCCATCGCCGCCAGTCACCGAACGCTTCCGTCAATGCTAGACGCCTTCGCCCCTCTGGTTGTCGTGGGGTAGCACTTAAGGTTTTTTGTTTCAGAAAACACTTGATCCGGTTCAAGTAGTCTGGTTCAAGCGGTCCAGTTCAAGCGGTTTCGTTTCAAGCGGTTTGGTTGATCCGGTTCAAGTTCGGTTCGGTCTGGTTCGTCACATTCCGGTTCGGTTTGGTCTAATTTATACCGGTTCTGGTCCGGTTCGTTTGTTTCGGTTCAATTGGTTTGGTTCACTTGGCTTTGTTCAATTGGTTTGGTTCGATTTCCTTTCCTCCTTCAGATTTGGTTTAGTCTGTTTCAGTGCAGTTTTTTGTTTGTGTCCATATTGTTGAAGTTATGATCGAGTAGAAATTAATGGTAACGATTTCTGCGGAAGAGTTTGCTAAATTCCAACAGTATCAAGATGAAGGGATGTGAATCCCGGAGCGGAAGCGGACTTTCGTTGTTGATTTTCGGGATACAAAATCGAACTTTACAGAGGGAAAATACAGAGGAAATTCAAACCTTTGAAGATTGTTTCTTCAGTTAATTCCCATCGAACACCACCACCGGATCTTCCTTGCTATCCTCTTGGGTCTCGGGATCGTGCTTGTGGTAGCACCTTCATGGAAGAGAGGGAGAGGATGAGAGAGTTTTAGAGAAATCGTTGGAGGTTTTTCTGTCCTGTAACCTTCTGTTTTCCCATTCCCCAACTCTTGAAGAAGAAGAAGGGTGACGTGGGGTAACTCCCCACGTCACAAAACCTCCCACTCCCCTGCAATTTTGCAGGGGAGTTTAATATTATTAATAATAATATTATTATTAATATTAATATTAATATATATATAATATATATATATAATAATAATTATAATATATATATAATAATAATTATAATATATATATAATAATATATATATAAAATTAATTAATCAAATTAATTAATATAATTAATTATTAATCCAATTAATAATTAATAAATATATATATATACATAAATAATTAACACTTAATTATTTATTATAAAATTAGAATCATATTCTAAAATATTTCTCTTGTATAACCTATAGTTTTAATGTACATCTTATGCACATTATTTTTAACCTATAGTTTTTATATGAATCTCATTCATATTAATTTTATTTGAATCTCATTCAAATAATATCTCTCATAATATATAGTTTTAATTTACAATTAACTATATATATTATAATGTATCAATATACATATAATCCCTTAAGTAATTTGAACAATTCAAATTCTTCCAAAAAATTTGATCCTCGTTTTACCCGTTATGAGCTAGCAAGGGGACCTAATCGACCTACAGATCCGAAGCTCCAACGATGCAAGATTAATTGGTCAAACTCATTGACCGAGTTAATATAGATTCGTTAACTACGGGTCATTCCATTAAAGACCCGCAGTTGCACTCTTCTCACTGCAAAATGTTTTCGTGTCCATGGATATTCAACCATTAATGACGAGTCAATCCTTCACGAGTGTTCGTAACTCAAGTTGGGTCAAATTACCGTTTTACCACTGAGTTACATCTTACTCCTTAAACACCACTCCTCCTCTAATGAACAACCCGATTATGGTCAAACCAATAACTGGAAGTCCCTCTCGGCCAATGAGAGGGTAGGGCCCCTTGTTCAAGTCCCGGAGTCAGCATTTAAGGGAACACTCACCTACTCCTCTAAAGTCGGGGAGGAGTGAATTCCATCTTGTGAAGTTATGTTCCCAGCTCCCCACTCGGTCTCGTCCCCAAAATGGTAGGAATGTTGAGTCGGCGACTCGGGCCACTCTCACCCATACAGATCAAAGGACGAGCCCTCACGTGCAGGAGTCCATAACTCACTTAGGATTGAGAATGAGTTGCCTGGTCATCCTAAGAAATAGCAACCTATTAGTTAACGGTGTTACATCTAAAGATTGCTTATTTCGTGGTCCGGTCTTATACAAACTCATTGTATAGGATACCCCCACTCGCATGTCTCTACACGAACGACCTGGATCGAGTCGTCTATAACCTTTACAGAGTTGGCCGTATCCATAGTGTTGCCAGGATAAGGTACCCAGCCTTATCCATATACTATAGACCCTTGAGGTTATTCACGGGACATTATCCATTCATATATCAGGGGTATATCAAATATATATACCCCGTATATCAACTATATACCCAGTATATATACTGTCCCGATTACAACAAAAATAACCTTGGATGTTTACTTTATTGGATTTTGGACAATGCAAAGCTATGATTCAACAACAAATTTATTGAATAAAACTTTATTAAATAGATATTTGTTTTTACAAAATACAAACTACGAGTTTAGGGCAACACAGCCAACACAAGAGTCATTGATGACATCATCCTCTAATCCAATTACTGTCATTGCTGATTCAGGTAATACCAATAAATGTCTTATTTCCTCCGCGTCAAAATGGGTCATTGACTCTGGTGCTACGAATCATATGTCAGGTAACCCAATTTATTTGCAACCTTTTCACCATCTACATCTTTACCTGATGTTATAATAGCGGATGCCACCACTTCTCATGTTTTTGGCTCTGACACAGTTCATCTCTCCAAAACTCTTTCATTGACCTTTGTTTTAAATTTGCCACAATTTTCTTTTAATTTGATTTCTGTCAGTAAACTTGCTCGTGATCTCAATTGTTGTGTCTTATTCTTTACTGGTTATTGCTTATTTTAGGATCTTAGAACGAAGAAGACTATTGGTAAAGGGCGTGAATTTAATGGCCTCTACACGTTTGATACACAAATACCTACAGCCATCGTTTGCACTCGAATGCCAACTCCTTTCGAAGAACATTGTTGTTTGGGTCATCCACCTCTCTCTATGTTAAAGAGTCTCCATCCTCAATTTCATAGTTTGCATTCTTTAGATTGTAAGTCATGTCAATTTGCTAAGTTTCATCATCTCAGTTTCTATCCTAGAGTCAATGCAGGAGCTAATGCTCTTTTTGAATTAGTCCATTATGATCTTTGGGGTCCTTGTCCTATTGAGTCCAAAAATGGCTTTCGGTATTTTGTTTCTTTTGTCGATGTTTTCTCTCGTGTAACTTGGTTATATTTGACGAAACATCGTTCTGAGTTACTTTCTCATTTTCGTAACTTTCATGCTGAAATTCGAACTCAATTTGGTGGCTCTCTTAAAGTTCTACGGAGTGATAATGCTAAGGAATATTTTTATGGTGCTCTTGGCCCCTATTTAAGTGAACATGGTATTATTCATCACTCCTCGTGTGTTGATACTCTGTCTCAAAATGGAGTTGTAGAAAGGAAAAATAGACATCTTCTCGAAACAGCAAGGGCCTTAATGTTTCAAATGCATGTTCCAAAATACTCTTGGGCTGATGGTGTTTCAACGGCTTGCTTCTTGATTAATCGCATGCCTTCATCAGTTCTTAAGGGTGAAATACCTTATTGTACCCTATGTCCTACGTAACCTTTATTTCTTATTAAACCTAAAATATTTGGTTGCACTTGTTTCGTTCAGGACGTTCACTCCCAGCTCACCAAATTAGACCCTAAGTCATTGAAATGCATTTTCCTTGGTTACTCTCGTGTTCAAAAAGGGTATCGATGTTATTGTCCTGATCTCAATAGATATCTTGTCTCTCCTGACGTTACGTTCTTTGAAGATACTCCTTTTTCATCATCCTTGAGTACCAGTTAGGGGAGCAGTCACAAGAAGATGATACATTTCTTGTTTATTCTATTGTCTCTACCTCTACTAAAGAGCTTCGCAATACATCTTCTTCTGCGCCTGATCCTTCTCTCCCCACTATTACTCAAGTTTATTCTCGTCGAAAACCTCTTACGGACTCATGCCTATACCAGCAGCTTCTTTGCTTGTAGATCCAGGAACGAGTGATGACCTTCCTATTGCCCTTCGAAAAGGTAAGCGTAAGTGTACTTATCATGTTTCTTCTTTTGTTTCATACAACCATTTATCATCATCTACTTGTTCGTTTATTGCATCTCTTGAATCTGTATCTATTTCTAAAACTGTTCATGAAGCTTTGTCTCATCCTGGTTGGAGAGCTGCTATGTTTGAGGAGATGACTGCCTCAGATGACAATGGTACTTGAGATTTAGTGTCTCTTCCTGCAGGAAAGAAACCTATCAGTTTTAAATGGGTGTTTGCTATTAAAGTTCATCTGGATGGATCAATTGTCCGTTTGAAAGCTCGCCTTGTTTCTAAAGGATATGCGCAGACTTACGGAATTGATTATTCTGATACTTTTTCTCCAGTTGCTAAATTGGCTTCTATCAGGTTATTCATTTCATTGGCATCTATTCACCATTGACCTTTGCATCAGCTTGATATTAATAATGCATTCCTCCATGTTGATCTTCAAGAAGAAGTGAATATAGAGCAACCACCAGGTTTTGTTGCTCAGGGGGAGAATGGAAAGGTATGTCTCCTTCGTAAATCCTTATATGGGTTGAAAAAAAGTCCGCGAGCATGGTTTGGAAAATTCAGTCAAGTGAATGAGAATTTTGGAATGAAGAAGAGCAAGTCATATCATTTTGTTTTTTTATAAAAGATCTGAGTATGGTGTTATCTTACTAGTTGTATATGTTAATGATATTGTGATTACTGGTAATGATTCATCAGACAACCTATCACTTAAGTCTTTTCTTCATAGTCAATTTCATACTAAAGATTTGGGAATGTTGAAATACTTCTTAGGAATTGAGGTAACAAGGAGCAAGAAGGGGATCCCTTTGTCACAAAGAAAGTATGTACTTGACTTGTTAACTGAAACAGGAAATTTAGCTGCTAAGCCACGTAGTACTCCAATGATGCCTAATTTACAACTTACAAAAGAAGGGTAGTTGTTGAAAGATCCTGAGAAGTATAGGATGTTACTAGGGAGGCTGAATTACCTTACAGTTACTAGGTATTGACATAACTTATCCAGTCAGTATTATGAGTCAGTTTATGAGTTCTCCTATGACTAACCATTGGGCCGCATTAGAACATATTCTATGTTATTTGAAAGGTGCTCCTGGATGTGGTTTGTTATATAGAGATCATGGTCATCTTAATATTGAATGTTTTTCAGATGCTGATTGAGCAGGTTCTAAGGAAGATAGGAGATCAACTTCAGGATATTGTGTATTTGTTGGAGGTAATTTAGTTTCTAAGAAAAGTAAGAAACAAAATATGGTGTCATGTTCAAGTGCTGAATCAGAATATCGAGCCATGGCACAGTCTGTGTGTGAATTAGTATGGATATATCAGCTTCTGACTGAATTGGGATTTGGCATCACCACTCTAATGAAACTTTGGTGTGATAATAAAACAGCTCTCCATATTGCATGTAATCCAGTATTTCATGAACGAATCAAACACATTGAAGTTGATTGTCATTATGTACGTGAAAAAATACAGCAAGGATTGGTGGCTACAGAATATGTGAAGACTGGAGAGCAGTTAGGAGATATCTTCACTACAGCATTAACTGGAGCACGGATAGATTATCTCTCTAACAAGTTGGGCATGATTAACATATATGCACCAACTTGAAGGGGAATGTTAAAGTATATATTAGTATATTTTACATTTTTTTAAATAATATGTATTCATTTGTCCTTTACCTTCCCCTTCTAGAATTAGGTCAACCTTGTATATTTGTATGTATATATAGACTTCAGTAATGAGAATAAGATCTATCTGGTTCTCTCAAACCTTAGTTTCTACAAGTGGTAAAAGGAGGGTGGCTAGAAATATAGTTAGGTTTAAAGTTAGGGTTAATGTTTATCTTGGCTCTGATACTAAGTTAATTTTAGAAGAAGAAAAAAAATATTATTGGTTTTCTAACTTAAAAAAAATAAAACCCTAGGCACCTTTAAATAAAGGTGAGAAACTTTCCTTAACAATGAAACTAAAACATAAACTCCTAATTACATAAAATATAGGAAACTATGAATTCCTATATAAAAAAGAAAAGACTAAATATTACAATAATTATCTAAAATATATAAAACCAACACACTTCTTGGGGTAGTTCTCCAAGATCCTCATTTTCTCCATCAAATTGGAGTCTTTCTTGTGCTTCCACACTATTTCCATTTTCCTCCTACGAAACTTCTCCCCTTGCTTCATTCAAGGCCACCAAGATTTCGACAATTTTCTATATTGTCCTTTCATGTTCTAAATCATAAAAACTCAAAGGCTTTTTAGTCAAGATAGGATCTGGAAAAGTGGGAGACAAAATACCTTGTAGAGTGGTTGGTAGAGTATCCTACAAAATTGCGTCAGGCGCAATTTGGCAGTGAATTTCGACCGTGGCCGAATCTGAATGCTCCAAAGGCTCTGTGTTGTGTTCAGAGTCTCCACTAACCTGTTATTGACCTTCAACATTCATAGCAACAACAGCGGAAAGAGAGGGAGGGATAGATAATTCTAAAGATTTGGAAACGGGGTTATCTTGAGAAGAATTCAACCTACGACGTATACTCATACTGTTTAATTCAAGTTTAATTTCTTCACTCACTCTCCTCGAGTTTTCCATAAATTATTGCCATTTTACGTTTAGTTTTGCAATCTTAGCACAAATGCCCTCATTCTCCTTATCCCTAATTTATTTCTTTTTATTTACAGTGTTCGCTCTCTCATTAAGCCTAGCAATTTTTTCATCTAAAGCAGCACCTTTCTCATCCACTGATTGATTTTGTCGAAGAAAGACCTTGCTAAATTCTTCTAATTTCTTCTCACAATGGCCTTCTTTATTAACCCTAGCATCATGCGATTCTACATTGATTTTTTCAGAATTTGCACCACCTATGGATATGTTGTTTCTAAGGTTTATTCTTAAAGCCTTCTCTAATTTCTTTCTTTGTTCCCTATGATCAAAAGTTAGCTTTTCATGAGAAATATTAGGGGATTCCACAGGAATCATACCTAGTTTAGTTGGCGGCGGCAACAACACCTTCTTCTCCCATTCTCTTTGTCAAATGGCTTGGAGGAGAAAAAGCCTTCCATGGTTCTCGATCTTTTGCTTCACGATCAAGACACAAATTCCCCCTTCAAACCCCAAGTGTGCCGTAAAAGAGAGAGATGTGAGAGAACTTGGGATTCTTGAAGATTTCTTGAGAGACAATTTGAAAAAAAGTGAGGGATTTGTGAGTTGAAAAATGCAAATTGGGGTGTTTGAAAACTCAGGGCGTTTTGTTTTATGTTTTAAAACCTATTAAAAACATAATAAGATTTTGTAATGGGGCCTCTTTTGATTTAAAAATAACCCAGAGGCCATTTAAACATAGCCCAAATACAACCCACAAAAACAATGCTCCAAATTAAAAAATCGATAAAAAATTTCTTAAATTGCCTTTGGTGCAATTCTAACTTGAGTCGGATCTTGATCCTGCAAAATTCAAATGTGAAAAAAAAAATTAGATTTAAAATATACACAAAAAAACCTGAAAGAAACTATAAAAATTTCGTAAAAAGAAGACAACAAATATTTTACATAAACAGCCTCAATCACCGACAGAGGGACTGTTCTCACTGTTTTTTCATAGATCTTTCAGTAGTACAGAGGTTTTGCCTTCTGTCTATGTGCTCACCAAAGTATTTCTTGACTCGATGCTCGTTTACTTTACAAAGATTACATTTCGAATCACTTAAATCCACATCTCCATGTGGATAAACACGTTCAACTACAAAGGGGCCCGACCATTTAGACTTAAGTTTACCTGGAAACAACCTTAATCGATAATTAACAACAAAATTGAGTTTCGAGGTTCCAAATTTGTATCCATTATTTTTCGTATCGTGCCACTTTTTGGTTTGTTCTTTATACATCTTTGCATTCTCATAAGAAAACTGACGAAACTCATCAAACTAATGTAATTGTAGCAATTTTGGTTCACGTGCAACAACATAATCAAAATTTAGTTTCAGCGTAGCCCAAAATGCTCTATGCTCTAATTCTAGCGGAAGATGACATGCTTTACCAAAAACAATGTGATAAGGGGTCATGCCTAACAGAGTTTTATAAGCAGTTCTATATTTCCACAAAGCATCATCAAGTTTAACAGCCTAGTCCTTCGTATTCACATTCACAGACTTCTCTAAAATCAACTTTATTGCCCTATTGATACCTCCACTAATCAATTAGTTTGAGGGTGATAGAAAATAGCAATCTTATGATGAATGTTATATACTTTTTTAACGAATTACTCACTGCTCTATTTAAAAAGTGTGTGCCTTCGTCACTAATCAAGCATCTAAGTGTACCATATCTAGTGAAAATAAACTTTTGCCAAAGCCTCAACCCATTTCGAGACATAGTCAACAGCCAAGAGAATGAAATTCTTACCAAATGAAGGTAGGAACGGACCCATGAAGTCGATGTCCCAAACATCGAACAACTCAACTTCTAATATTGGGTTTAAGGACATTTCATGTTTCCGTGTCAAGTTACATGATCTTTCATTTTGGGGTTAAGCCTCCTTCAACACTCGATAGACTTGTTGGTATGGTTTAGAACCCTTTCTACAAGTGTACACAACCATTGTAGCATGTGATAAAAAGATCAAATCCACAGGGGTTGATAACTAAACACTTCAACAATTATGACAATCAAACAAATTAACAAAAATGTTTTAGATCATAAAAACTAAAGGAACTCAAACAAAATAGTGCATACATGATTTGCTGATTAAAAACAAGGCAAAAACAAGCAAAACCAAATCGAATAAAGAAAAATATGCAAACAAGAGGTTAACTACTGATATTTAAAAGGGCAAAGAGGAAGAGTTTATGTGACTTTTCATGGGCAACTCTAACGATGCTACAACATTAACGATGTTGATATACAGGCCAAACAGACACGAAATCTTCCCCGATTTCTAGATTTTCTGCTATTCATGTTTTTAGACAAACTTGACAGCATATATACTAAGTTTATAACATTGCCAGGTGAGCCTTATTTCTAAGTACCCACACTCTAAACTCAAGTGGATCTAGCACGAGTTGAAGCCAACCACTTCCTATTACAATTTTGCAACAGTTAATAAGAAGGTATTCCAATATGTTGGGCAAGCACATTGAAAATAAAACGTTAAAAACAACTTCAACTCAGTATATATATCATCATAAAGCCAAAACAAAGTTTACAATCGAAGAACAAGTTCACAACATCCCCCCTACAAACAAACTTAGCTCTCAATACCATACAAGAGAAGGAAAGAAGAAAAATACAAAACCCGTGCCCTTAAGAGTACAAAAGAATAGGAAAATGAAGAATAACAATAGTCCTTCTCTCTTTGTTTTCTTCTTCAACGGTTTCTTGGGAGCTTTCTTCAAGTGAGAGTAAATTGATGGGATGGGGAATGTTGGAGGCACCCATAATTGCAAGCTTCTATACCCCTCTTGATTTTAGGGCAACACAGATGATAAAGTGAGCCTCAGCTCAACATATCAAGTAATTTTCCATTTTACTGCAGTAATTTCTCGGGTAAAAGCTGTAGATGTCAATTCTGTCTTTTTCTACCTTTTTGACTTCGATGCTGCAGCATCAACAACGTTGTAGCAAAACATTCAAAATTAGATCATTCTCTATAACTCTCAGCATTGTCTACTAAGATAAAGATGTTTAATGAATGTAAGACATTAATTGCATAAAATCAGTGTAGAGTGTTAGTGTGGCTATCCTTAGCCAATTTATATGGAACTCTTGCACAAATAACTCTCTTTTGGAGAGTTATCAGTGGCTCCTTCTTATAGAATGATTTTATGCATGCAAAAAGTTGGGCTAATTCCTCTTATATCCGCTATGGTCCATCTTATAACCCTCTTGTACTTAGATAAAACTTGCAAAAGCAAAGACTCATGTTCATTAGACACATAAGAAGAAATGATAATCGACAAAGTATTGTTTAAACCTAAATAAGCATATTTTAAATGGGAGGGTAGGGTTTTCTTTCCAATTATGGAGGTTCAATAATGGAAGATTGTAAGACTTTCAAATCAGCTACTGTCGACTGCAAAAGCTCGAAATGTGACAAAATTGTGCCACGCGCAATTTTCACCTTTTTCTTCTGAAGCCTCCAAATCTACTTCTAAGTCTTCATCAATCATTTGCTGGAGTTCCTCCAAAGTTGCCTCTATTGCAGAGCACTCCTTAACTTCATCCAGGAGCTGCAGTGCATCAAGGAGGTTGAAGGTAACTTGCTCATCATTGAACTTCATAGTGATCTCTTCTTTCCTAACATTGAATACCATGTCTCCAGTTGCTAAAAACGGCCTCCCAAAATGATTGGCATCTCAATACCTTCTTCACAATCCAAAATTATAAACTCGGCTGGAAAAATAAACTTATCAACCTTAACAAGCACATCTTCTATTTTCCCTTCTGGTTTCTTAATGGACCTATCAGCTAGTTGTAAAGTCACAGTAGTGGGACGAGCTTCTCCTATGTCTAACTCTTTGACGATAGAAAGAGGCAAACGATTAATGCTTGGGCCTAAAACACATAATGCTCTTTCTAGATTCTTACCACCTATCGAGCAAGGGATAATAAAACTACCTGGGTCCTTACACTTAACAGGCAATGGATTCCCTAGAGCATCACTATTGCACTTTGTTAAGGCTACTGTCTCATGATATCCTAACTTCTTACGCCTAGAAATAATATCTTTCAAAAACTTGGTGTAGTTAGGCTTTTTCTCTAAGACGTCTATGAGAGGTATATTTATATGCAACTGTTTTAGAATCTTGAATTAAGCCCAATAATTATAGTTTAGAAATCAAATAAAACCCACAACAACCCGAAATAAAATAGTTAACTGAAACTCTGAAACCCAAGAATAATAATCCAAAGAAGAAAAGTAGAATTTAGGAAAAAAAGTCCTAAAAACCGTGAATTCAAAATTTAACTAAAAATCTCCTACACAGGTCGAGAACTTAAATCATCTTAATCCAATGAAATTAAACTTAATTCTAATTTAGCAAAAAATTAGAATTAAGAAAAACTATAAAATCCAAGAATTAAAGTTATCAGCTTACGGACAAATCCAAAGACACTATTTATCTCTTAAAACAAACGAGTCAGATAACGCAGGGCGTTACAAACTACCCACCTTAACAAAACTCTTGTCCTCGAAAATTGACCGATAGCACAACTCTAAACTCTAGGGCATTAAAGACAACCCACCTTAAGAACTTTTGTCCTTGGAAGTTGACTAGTCAAGCGATCCTTGTCGCTTGACCAGTATCTTCTTATACTCATTAGTTGCTTCCTTGCAACAACTTTACTAAGACAACCTTTTGCTGCTTAAGGTTTTGGTTTCTCTAACCGAGATCTTAATAGGTGTCAGACAAAGCAGAAGCGTCTTCACCTACCTAAGCTAACCTGCTGTCCAATCCAGTGACGGTGGTCTTTTTTTTTTCAGAGGATATCCTTAACTCTTTATGGACTCATCTAAAGAGCTTTTCCTACTATCACAATTATAAGACAACTAACATCAAGCCGAACGATGTGAGGACGTACAACGAACAATCTAATGCTTCCAACTTTAACTAGCTTACCAACACAGGTACGGGGAACAAGCGATGACTCAACATCTAGTTCATTTCGTGGGTCATCAAGTCTTCCTTAGACCTTAGACGAAATTGTTAAGCTCTTATAGGTTCAAATAACATTGGAGAGCTTTTTCCACTTCCACTACTTGAGTAAAAAACAACTAAACCAACAACTTCAAACTCGATGTTCACTCGCCAACAACAAGCAGGGAACAAGGAAATGACTCAACTTGAGCCACCAAAATACACAAGCAGAACTCAGCAAACTAAAATACCTCATACAACGACAATTCTAAGGGAAATGGTAGAGTCCCAACAAGCGCTTAAAAGAGATAAAACTTAGTGAAAGAGTACCTGCTACCCTAACATCGACATCTTTTACTTCTTCATGAGTGAGTGCAAGGACATCTTCCTTTTGTCCATTACTGTACACTAGTGCCACTGGAAGCGTCTTTCGTATTGTGGTCCGGGTGTTCGAACTATTCATCGAACATTCTCTAACGTAATGGCCAACGTTCTTGCACTTAAAGCATATCTTTTTTTTTCATCCAACACGGCCCAGTATGATGATTCAGACAGAAGAAACACAATAGGGGAGTGTCTCGTGTCCATATTTGTTGTTGAGGGGCCCTCAAAGTTTGGCTTAAAGAAGACGATGAAAACTTCCTCTTATCTTCAAGTGAGGTACCCATGTCTTGGTCAACTTGGCTATCCCTTGGAATACTCTCATCAAGAAATAGGGCACTCTCGAGAGCTGCAGTGTAAGTGGTTGGTTCCATAATATCAACTAGTAATCTAATCTCCCTGACTGGCGTTATGCTGAACGCACGCACTAAGCGTGGTAACAATTCTATAGATGCAAGCGCACACCTGTCAGAGTAATATAAAATGGATGGAGCATCCAAGTATCGATCCTCAAGGACTTCTAAATAATTTCCAAACTCTAAAGTTTTAATGAATAGTGAACGTTGACATGAGTGATTCTTGTAAAATGGGAAGTGGTCACAAATAATGGTTTTGGATTTGGGATTTGGTCTTATAATGGTAAAACCTAGCACGAATTACTTCAAGTTAGCCAACAAAGAATCAAGGATACGCTAAGGACGATATGCATGTTAGATTAGGAACCAACGACTACGCTTTTCACTTGACTTATGTCTAAGCAAGTTCAAAGTCCTAAGACATTCCCTAATATGTCTATTATGAGAGATATCTTAGTTTTAGGATGGAAATAGTCGCAACCTCCAGTTAAGGTCCTATGTCTAGGCTACTTAACTGGAACCCTTATGTCTAAGGCGCTCCTCTCCTCGGTTTAACCACTCAACAATGCAAATAAGCAACCTTTTCAGTATTGACTTCTTAAGACTTACAGTGGCCTTCTCTAAATCCTAACTTTTTGGGAAAACATGTTGAGCAATGAGTGGAAAGCAAAAACACTACTTCTTAGCAACCTTTTTCAGAAATAAAAGGCTAACTATCCATAACCGGGCTACAGACGGGTATTTAGAAAGACATATTGAAGAAAATACAGCAAGTAAAATGGTTGAAATTGAAATGCATGTGTGAAAAACAAAAGTTAACTAACGGAGAGTTTTGCTCGGGATTGAGAGCTTTGCCCTTCTCTTTCAAGCAAGGGGGAGTGTCACATGCTATTTCCTCCAAAAATAAAATTCTCTTAACTAAAAATAAAGTAAAGACAAAGGGAAGATAAGCAAAGTGCTGGATTTTTATATATTTGAATAGGTAGAAAATAACTAAGTACAAACGGAAACAAAACAAAGCTCAATAAAGGAATGTAAAGTGCTCGGGATTTAAAAACTAAAAGCAACTAATGAAAGCAACTCAAAAGTACTTAGAAAGCAACAAAGAAACACTAAGAATGATCAAGAGAAGGAAGCAAGGCTTGATGAATTTGGTGGAGAAGCTGCTGGAATTTATAGCTGTGCAGAATTGGTTAGGTAGGTCCTAAAACGCTGGTGGATCACCTATTTCCAACTCCTTTGACTGACTAAATCGTGCTCAAACTGATAGTGGAACACTTCTTCTACACGTATGCATCGGTTGGAACCACCAAAATGCATTGGAAGACGCGTTTCATTAAGGGAAAAATTGGAAGAAAACCAGTTTTTCTGCAGCCACGCAGGTGCCTGGCGCCTCCCATGATGTTTTTTCGTCTTTTTGCTTCTTTTGATTAATTTGCACTCCCAAATGGTCCTAAAATGTCATAAATACAATATAAGCCAACCACAAACCATCATATATGAATTTTTCATGAATTGGAACTCAAACGACCGAGAAAAAGTCCGAAACAAAGTTAAAACATAGTAAAAACAGCATCTAAAACATTCTTTTTACGCATGTAAACAAGCGTAATCACTCCCCACGGAGGCTGTTGATAAGTCGCTTATCCTTTAGCTTTAGTACCAAACAAATTTTGGAACAAAGTTTGACAATTCTGCAACTTCCTTTCGTACTGAGCCACTGTCGTGTTTCCTTATGCAATATGTACGAACTCTGTCTCCTCGTTAAAACATTCATCGATGTAGAGAGCGAAAGCTGGACTATCGACTCGAACCTGGGTGTCGCCTTGACGAGTTATACCAATCTATACTAGCAAACCTTCTAATGAGATCAACTGTTGAGGTATGCTCGAGCGAATAGAAAGCTCCACAGGGTGCTCTGCATCGTCTTCAGGAATCACATTTGTGCTTGATTGACTCTTAACTCTGTGAGATGCCATCGACTATAAGAAGTATACTAAGTTTAATTAACTAAGCTACTAACCAATTACGACTAAAAGTACTAGCCCTTAAGCAAAGGAAACAACCTAAGTATTCTAACATAAAACAATTATGTCAAACATGAGCAAATAAATTCAACCTAAGAGGGTACTAAGTCCATAAGTCGAACAACAAAAATGTAATAAGTTAACGTACCTGGTGATGGAGGGGAGACCAAGAAAGACCATAACCCTAAACGACCTAGGTTCTAGGCTAGTCTACAGGACCAACTCTGCACTGATACCAACTGTAAAGCGCTAGGATTTTCAACATCCCAATGGGGACCATTACTAAAAGCCACCTAAAAAGTCCCACTCGTACTAGAAAACTTAAACCACTAGACATATAAACTATGACAAACACTAACCACGCTTCCGCTGCGCTACTCTGAATAATAACACTTACAAAAAACGTGCACCAAACAAACCAACCACCACTAATGTGCTAGCGAAACTCAAATCCTTTACAGTTAATAATTTAATAACAATCTAACCTTATAAAACTTCTCAAAGAAATGTTCACTAATCACAAACCATCCACTACACGAATCTAACTTTCACAAATTACAGCGAAGCAAAAGCTAACTCAAGTTCAACTTGAACTAATGCATTATACTGATAAATATCCTCAACATATTATATCACCACAGTTCAAGTAGCTAAACAAAATAAAGGTTCTCAAGAAAAAAGGCTGTCAATTCTAGAACATCCCCTAAATAAGGGACTTAACAAAACAATTTAGTAATCTAATAACAGACACAAGCTACAAATAAACAACTAGAGCTATCCTATTCAACTTGAAACTTAACAATGCAGTGTTAAATGGTCTATCCAGTCAAGTCTCCTCCTCGCCATCACCATTCCAAGAGTTAGCTCGGTACTTGCAAAACTGGAGGGAAAGAAAGAAGGATGAGTACAACCACGGTACTCAGTAAGCAGCCCTTATCTGAAGGGTCACGGACAAACAACATACTTATCAAGGAAACATCATTTCATGCTTATCAAACAATCAACACATCATGCTTATCATTAATCTCGAACGTTAAATGGAAGAAACATGTTACAAGAAACAATATACAGGTACCATTTCTCTTTCTTGATTCCTCCAAGACTTACTCGGACCCCAAGGCCTCAACTACTACTCAACGTATTGGTCCTTGACCTCCAAGCAACTTCTAATCTATCACATTATGTTAGTCCTCCAAGTCTAACTCCTCGAATCGTATCGACCCTTGCCATTTATCCTGAAAGCCCGACACTCATCTACAGAAGCTTGGCATTCGACCTTGCCATTTATCCCCAAGGCTTTGAACTGTACATCGACCCTTGACATTTATCCCCAAGGTATCCACGACTACTCAACGTATTGGTCCTTGATCGCCACCACATTAAGACCCAATACTAAATCAACAAATTAGCATCACCGTGCCAACCCCCGACCTTTTGTACGCGGAGCCTCGACACTCATCTCTACTAAGTTGGGGTATCGATCCCCGACCTTTGCACCTGGAGCCTCGATACCTAACTAGTGATGTGCCAGCCTTTTGGCCCTGTTAGTTCTTCATTTACTTTATTACAACCCGGAACTCTCACCAGAGACCTACATGCTTTTCAGCCATGACCCATACAGAAATTATCTGACAACAATGGAACATGCGTTATACACAAAACCTATGTCATTATCATCCAGACATGGCCATCCAACATCACGAGATCACCTTTCTCTCAACATTCAGCATGCTTTACACACCACAGCGCAGATAATTCACAAAAGAGACGTAGCCGACATATATCCATAAACGCATCCAACGCTCTAAAAATTTAATAGTAATCAGAACACAACCAATATGTATAAACTAGTACCAACCGCAAGCAATCATGCAACAACATTCATAAACACACAAACAAACATTTCGTACATAGCAACACACAACAAACAATCCCTTCAGTAAGAAACTACTTACAACAAGGTACACCTTCCTTTTCGGTGGCTCAATCGTAAGAACTCCAAAGTTAAGCGTGCTTGGCTTGGAGCAATCTTAGGTTGGGTTACCTCTTAGTTGCTTTACTAGGAAGCATGGGAGTGAGGATAAAACATGCTGGAAGGACTCGTGTTGGTCTGTAGGCGCAGTCTATGCTCTTCTAAGTGCCTCAGAACTTGACGGTGGCGCAGCTAGGTCGCATATTACTTTCACTGATGATGAGATCTACCTCCAGAAGGCACTGGGCACACGAAGGCGCTCCATATTTCAATTAAAGGCAAAAATGTATTAGTAGCGAAAGTCTTTGTTGATAATCGATTATCTATGAACATAATGCCTATATCTACATTTGAGAAATTGACAGTTGATATATCTCATATGAGACCAAGCAGTGTGATAGTAAGAGCCTTCGATGGGGCACGCAGGCCAGTTGTTGGAGACATTGAAATACGAATCCAGATAGGCTCTTGCACCTTTGACATAACCTTCCAAGTTATGGATATCACGTCAGCCTATAGTTTCCTGTTGGGGAGGCCTTGGTTCATACAGCTGGAGCAGTCCCATCAACTCTACATCAAAACATTAAATTTTCGGTTAATCAAGATTTAGTGATTACATCTAGCCAAGACGATATCCTAGTCTCAAAGTTTACCTCAATGCCATATGTGGAGGCGGTAGAAGAAGCTTTCGAATCTTCATTTCAGTCATTCGAAATTGCAAATGCTACGACGTTGCATGGGAATCATAGAAGGCAAGTACCAAGATTCGTGTGAGCTGTTTTAAAGAAGAGCAGTAAGAACTTAGATGATTTGCTGAATACGGACAAGAATACAAAGAGGTCCGAGTTGGGGTACAAGCCTGACATGGAGGATACTGTTAGAGTACTGTAACACCTCGACGTTTAGGTAGTGCGACCAGTAAACTTTCGAGGACGAAAGTTTTTTTAAGGTGTGTAGTCTGTAATGCCCAGCGTTCTCGAGTTGGTTTTATTATAAGATTAAATTTGTGCCTTTGGATTTTCTCCTAAGTGGATAATTTAAATTCTTGGATTTTTGTAATTTGGAATTCTAATTTTGGGTAAATTAGAATTTAGTTTATTTTCGTCGGATTAAGATAAATTAAGTTTCTGATTTTTGGATGAGATTTTTAATTAAATCTTATTCGAAGGATTTTGAAATTGAATTTTCCTTTTCGGATATTATTCTTGGGTTTTAGAGTTTAAGTTAATTAATTTTTATTTCAAGTTGTTGTGAGTTTTATTTTAATTACTAACGCGTAACTTTGGGCCATCTTTTAGATTTTTTGTTATTGAGCTTTCTATTTCCAAAACAAATTAAGCGAAAAATGTTTGATAAAAAAAGGGAAACAAAAGGGAAAAAAAATATTATTAATTAAATGAAACAAAGCAAAAGAGAACCCTAGGTTTCCCTACCCTTTATTCTTATTCTTTTCCTCAACCCCCAACCATCGCACCTTGCCCCAGCAGCCTTCATCGCTTACGATCGTACCAGTGTTCTTCGACGATGCATCCCAGAGTCGCCGACGAATGGCGGACCCACAACTGAAGTAGCATGTCGGCGACGAAAACAACGACACAACGAGGCAGAGACAGCGGGTTGGGCGTCATTCTGCAGCACATTCAAGTATTGAGCAGTGGCGCAACTCCGTGTAGCTCTCTGGTGAGCGATGGCGACGCAAACGGACCCAATGGCAGCGCACGTTCTTTCAACGACTGCAGATACACGATGCAATCAACCCCACGGCGACGCAATGTCCCGTTCGTTTTTTTGTAGCGAATTCACAACCCCGACGCTGGACCTCGACGCAAACAGACCCTGTGCGTGAAGCTTCACCGATGGTTGAAGGTGATTTCGGTGGCGCAAGCTCGGATTCCGGCTACCCACGACCAACACACGTTTGGCTAAAATTCGGCAACCATGAGCCCAGATTTACGATTCCCTGTGTGTTTGGCGACTTTTCCCTACCTACTGGCAACGTTTTGTGTTGATCCACACCCGTTCGAAGCTTGATACCCACTTGTGTTCGAAGCCAAATCAAAGATACCTAACCTCTTCGGCATCCTTTCGGCACTTGCCCACAATCAAATGAAGGTTCATTCGAGTTACCCATTCCTTTTCAGCATAGGACCAGCAATCTCGAGGCTTTTCGAACTCAGTTTTGAAGTATCGAGCTCATTCGACATTGAACCACTCTCAACCAAAGTGGTCTTAGCGTGAGTTAGTAGGTAACAATTCACCTAATTTGGGTTCTTGATTCAATTAAAGTGGTTTAGTTCGATTCTAACCCAAGTTTGGTTGCTTTTGGATTTCCACCCTTCGGCGAGCTTAGTAGTGCATTAGGCCTTTGTTAGTAAGTAGTTTCTTTCTTGAGGGCATTTGTTTGTTGTGTGTTGCAATGAAGGGATTGTTTGCTTGTGTGCTATGAATGTTGTTGCATTATTGCTTGCGATTACTACTACTTCATTCATAGTGCTATTGTTATATTGTAGGTTCGTTGTGTTCTGACTATTATGAATATTTGTTGGAGTGTTGGATGTGTCTTGGACTGTTGATAATTATATTATTGTATTGTTGTGATCACGAAAGCATACTGAGTTTTCGTGAGAATGGCTATATTGTGAAAGCATGTTGACATATTGTTTTTCTTGTTAGCATGTCGTTTATGTTGTGGAACCATGTTGGACTATTATAAGCTGAAAATTGATTCGTATGTCGCAAGTTGAATTCGTTGTGAGTTTAATGTTGCATGGGTCATGGCTTAGTAAGCTTGTAGTAGGACTCTAGTGAGAGTGTTTTGTTATGAAAAATGCGTGAGTATTAAGGCTAGAGGTCTGATACGTCACTAGTTGGTCCGGGGACGAACCAAGGCGAAAGCTAGTGGGCATGTGACGCCCAACTAGAGAGTAGGGGTACATTAATGAACTGATACCACATTTGAATGAGAGGGATCCCGAGATCATGTAAGCATGGTTAAGAAAAGGCTTTAAAGAATTGATAATTACTACCTATACCAACAAGGTGCACTTTCCTGTTCGGTGGCTCAATTATAAGCATTCCAAAGTCAAGCGTGCTTAACTTTGAGCAATCTTGGGTTGGGTGACATCCTAGTTACTCTACTAGGAAGCATGTGAAGTAGCTCAAAACTTGACAGTGGCGTAGCCAGATCGCAGGGGACGTGGAGGAATACTGGGGCAAAGACGTGCCGAATCCGGATTATGAATCCTGGTCAAAATCCTAGGCCTGGAACGTTACAAGTACAAAGACGCGAGAAATTAAAACGCCTTGCAAGGCTTGAGAACCGTGAGGAGGAATATTAGAGGCGCACTATTCCGCATTTATGTCATTCCTTTAGGAGTGCTGGGTAATCCACTCGAACGATCGGGACGACCATAGAGTTATGGCCATAGTGGAAAGAGAAAAGGTTGGTCCTTTTGTTTACCCATGCCCAGAAGATTGCATACTCACCAATTGGAGCATTATGGAGCTACCCTTGTCTATTTTTGAAATGTCGAAGTAATTGTCAAGCTTTTGTTTTAGTTATTTTCAATTATATGAGTTGTCTATGTCATTTCCTTTTTGGGCCTGTTTTACTTATGTCCACATGAATAAAAGTTCATTCACTTTGTCTTTTTCCATGTTTACTCTCATAAGCCAATATATTCAATATCTTTCATTATTTTCCTTTTCCGTTTGTTATATTATGAGTAGTAATATTGAGATGGAATGTGATAATGATTCGAGATATGAACTTGATATACCTATTTACTATGTCGAGTCTGATGAGGAAATAAACGATGAGCCCTCAGATGAGTTACTAAGAATGATAGAAGAAAAACAAAGGATGTTGGGTCCCTATGAAGAATTAACAGAGACAATTGATTTGGGATTACAAATATAAATTAAAGAGCTTAAAATTGGCACTAATATGTCTATAGAAAGCCGCAAAAAGTTGATAGCATTGCTTTCAGAATATGTCGACATTTTTGTTTGGTCCTGCAAAGATATGCCAGAATTAAACACATAAATTGTAGTGCATCGTTTCCCAACCAAACCTGTGTACAAACCGATAAGGCAAAAGCTTAGAAAATTGAGGCTGATATGCTAATTAAAATAGAGGATGAAGTAAGGAAACAGATTGATGCGGATTCCTCACATTGTCTAATTAACCTGAGTGGGTGGCAAATGTTGTCCCCATTCCAAAATAGAATGGGCAGGTCATAATGTGCGTGGACTACGGAGATTTGAATCGCGCGAGTCCAAAGGATAATTTCCCATTTCCTCATATATATGTGCTGGTGGATAACACTACGGGATTCTCAACCTTCTTGTTTATGATGGGTTTTCAGGTTATAATTAGATTAAAATGGCACCGGAGGATCATGAGAAGACTACCTTCAATACATTGTGGCGAATCTTCTGCTACAAAGTCATGCCGTTTGGACTAAAGAATGTTGGGGCAACATACCAAGTGCCATGGTTACCATTTTTCATGATTTAATGCACAAAGAATTTGAAGTTTACGTAGATGATATGATCGCAAAGTCAAAGGAAGGAGAGGAGCATACGATAGTTCTCATGTAACTATTTGATCAGCTGAGGAGATATAAATTGAAGTGCATCCCCAACAAATGCATATTTGGGGCAACAACAAGAAAGTTGTTAGGGTTTGTAGTTAGGAAGGCATTAAAATTAAGCATGATAAGGTCAAAGCAATCCTATAAAGGCCACCTCCACAACCCCATAAGGAAGTTCGAGATTTTCTAGGAGGACTCAATTATATTACAAGGTTTATATCACACCTGACAGCAACTTGTGAGCCCATTTTCAAATTGCTCTGCAAAAATGATGTTGGAACATGGAACGAAGATTGTCAAACTACATTCGACAATATTAAACAATACTTACAGAATCTTCCAGTTCTTGTGGCACCAACTCCAGGACGACCTCTTATTTTATACCTCGTAGTAACACACAACTCAATGGGGTGTGTACCAGGACAACACGATGATTCAGAAAGGAATGACCAGGCTATATACTATCTGAGTAAGAAGTTCACCGATTATGAGACCAGGTATTCATCAATAGAGAAAACTTGATGTTCTTTAGCCTAGGCTGCTCGGCGTTTGAGACAATACATGCTACACTATACAACATGGCTCATTTCAAAGATGGATCCCATAAAATATATTTTTGAAAAGTCATCTGTCTGAGGCCGAATTGCAAGATGGTAGGTTATCTTGTTCGAATATGATATCATTTACGTGACTTAGAAGGCAATTAAAGGGAGTGTTTTAGCGCAGTATTTAGCTCAACAGCCTATAGACGATTATGAACCCATAAAATTTGACTTCCCAGACGAACATAGCTATTAAAGGGGTCGGATCCCACAGTGGAAGTGCGCGAACATGTGTGCTTCGAACTTGTTTGAAAATTACAACAAAGAAAAGACATAAGCATTAGTAATAGGAAGTTAGTGATACATACCTTTAAAGAAATTTCTTCAATGGAGACACCAATGCCACCAAAAAGCCTTCCTCGATATCATTTGGATGTTAAAAACTCGATTTGTTGGAACCGTCTTATAATTGAAAGGGAACCAAAAGATCGAGAGAGATAATTTCTCGTTGGAGTTTCGGAAACTCAACAACCGAGAGTATGGGGAGCTCCCAAAAGGAGGGGATAACCTCCTTTTTTATAATAGAGGAAGAGTGGTGGGGAAGTCAACTTCCCCACCCACCACCTTCCCACTACCCACCATTAATGGTGAAAGTGGGAAAACCTCCCCACTTTCCACCATTAATGGTGGGAAGTAATGGTGGGAAGTGGGAGGTTAATCCTCCAATTATTTCCTCTTTTTTTCCTTTTTTTTCCTTTTATGTTATTTAATTAAAACATTTTTAATTAAATTAATAATTAATTAAATCTAATTTAATTAATTACAACCAAAAAAAGAAATATTAATTTAATTTAATTAAATAACATTAACATATCACATTAATTTAATTAAATCATATTTAATTAAATGAACGTATATTAATCAACTATATTATAATCAAATTCTAATATCCATATCTCTCGTAATTTTGAATCGAATTCAAAATTAACTTTATATTACAATGTAAACATACATTATATTAATTACATCTCATACAATTAACTTTAATTCCCTTTAACAAATTTAAAAATTCAAATTCTTTTCAAGACTAAATATTCTTAACTATCATTTACGAGCTAGCAAAAGGACCTAATGGACCTATAGATTTGAAGCTCCAATGATACGAGATTAATTGATTAAACTCATTAACCATATTAATCAACATTCGTTAACTGTCGGTCACTCTACTAAAGACCAACAGTTGCACTCTTCACACTGTAGAATATTTTATGTCCACGAATTTTCATGATTAACGGTAAGTCAATCATTCACGAGTCTTCGTAACAACAGATGGGTTAAATTACTATTTTACCCTTGTGTTACATCTTCTACCTTAACTACCTCTGATCCTCTAATGAACAACTCAATTATGGTCCGACCAATAATCGAAAGTCCCTATCGGGCCAATGAGAGGGTGGGGCCCTTTGTTCAAGTCCTAGAGTCAGCACTTAAAAGAACACTCATCTACTTACCCTAAAGTTGGGAAGGAGTGAATTCCATCTTGTGTATTTATGTTCCCAGCTTCCCACTCGGTGTCGTCCCCAAAATAGTAGGCATATTGAGTCGGCAACTCGAGCGATTTTCACCCATACAAATCAAAGGACGAGCCCTAACAGGCAGGAGTCCATGACTCACTCAGGATTGAGGTCGAGTTACCTAGTCATCCTATTGAAATAGTAATCTATTATCTAACGGTGTTATAGCTAAAGATTAATTATTTCGCGGTCCGATCTTATACAAACTCACTGTATAGAATACCCTCACTCGCATTTCTCCACACGAACGACCTGGATCAAGTTATTTGTAACTATTACAAAGTGACCAGGATGAGGTACCCAACCTTATCCATATACTATAGACCTTTTAGGTTACTAATGCAACATTATCCAGTTGTATGTCAATTATATACTGTATATATATACACTGTATATCTGTTATATACTATTCCAGTTACATGACATAACCTCGGATGTTAGTTTCTTGGATTTGGGTTAATGAAATTCTAGCAATAACAACTTTATTGAATGAATATTTGTTTTATATTTACAAACCACGAGTTTAGAGCATAAAACCCAACATCTATAGCACAAGAAACGAGGCAACAAGCTCAGAGCTAGGAAAATGGACAATGATGTTGGATGACACCTCTAATGAATTGGGTCATGGAATAGGAGCAATATTGATGTCACCATATGTAATGCCCCACGTTCTCTGGCTTGTTTATTTTAAGATTTAATTTGTACCTTTTGATTCCTCCATTTTTTGTTAAGTGAAATTCCTGAAACTTCTAATTTTGGAGTTTTATTTTTGGGTAAATTATAATCAAGTTTATTTTTGTTGGATTTGGATAAATTAAGTTTTATAATTTTTGGAAGGAGATTTTATTTAAATCTTAATTCAAAGTTTTGGAAATTCGATTTCTTCCCTTTTGAATTTTATTCTCTGGTTCTAAAATTTAGTTAATCTCTAAAATAAATTTCACAGCCTTTTTAAAAAAATTAGTTTTCGTTTATTGAAAAAGGATTAGAATTTTTGTCTCTCTTAAAACCATTAACATTTTTTTTTATTTTCGGTTTTGGGCCGTTAGATTTGTTTCAACATAGAATTTTAGTTCTTCTAACGCAGGGGCTTTCTATTGAAATTGGGAATTGGGCTATAATTTTAGAACAAATTAAGAGAGGTCTTCTAAGACATTGGGAATTTGGGCTTTTTAGTTTTAAATCAAATTTGGGATAAAAAGAAAAAGGAAATAAAACAAAAGAAAAGAAAATTAAAGAAAATGATTGAAAACAAAAGAAACCCCAAACAACATTTTCTCTTCTCCATCTTCTTATTTGCCCTCCCCCCCCCCCCCCCCGTGACTTATTCTTCTCCGGCGAGCGACAACCCACGACTTGGGGAGTCCTCGACGACGTCCAGCAACTCTCCTCAACGACAGCACGACCTGTAGAGCAGTGGCGCGACTGTCATTGTGGTGGCGGAGGTGGGCATTTGACGCTCGACTAGAGAGGAGGGATACATGAATGAACCAATACCACATCCGAATGAGAGGGATCTTGAGACCATGGAAGCATGGTTAAGAAAAGGCTAAAAAAGAGTTGATAGTTACTACTTATATCAACAAGGTGCACCTTTCTTTTCGGTGGCTCAATCGTAGGAACTCCAAAGTTAAGCGTGTTGACTTGGAGCAATCTTCGGCTGGGTGACCTCCTAGTTGCTTTACTAGGAAGCATAGATAACTCGTGCTAGCAGATTCCTCCCCCCCCCCCCCCCCCCCGTGACTTATTCTTCTCCGGCGAGCGACAACCCACGACTTGGGGAGTCCTCGACGACGTCCAGCAACTCTCCTCAACGACAGCGCGACCTGTAGAGCAGTGGCGCGACTGTCATTGTGGCGGCGGAGGTGGGCATTTGACGCTCGACTAGGGAGGAGGGATACATGAATGAACCAATACCACATCCAAATGAGAGGGATCTTGAGACCATGGAAGCATGGTTAAGAAAAGGCTAAAAAATAGTTGATAGTTATTACTTATACCAACAAGATGCACCTTTCTTTTCGGTGGCTCAATCGTAGGAAATCCAAAGTTAAGCGTGTTGACTTGGAGCAATCTTCGGCTGGGTGACCTCCTAGTTGCTTTACTAGGAAGCATAGATAACTCATGCTAGCAGATTCCTATCGAGATGTGACCAAAGTTGTTGTAATCAAATTCATCAAAGGAAAGATCACTTGTCGTTACGGTCTCCACAGAACCATAATTTCGGATAATGCAAGGAATCTGAATAACAAAATGTTGAATGAGCTAGGTGAACGGTTTAAGATCAAACATGTCAATTCAACTTCATATCGACCAAAGATGAATGGTGCGATTGAGGCCGCCAACAATAATATTGCCATGAAATACTCCCATTTGCTTTACGTGGCTATCGCACATCAGTCCACACCTCATTTGGGCCAACACCGTTCTCTTTAGTTTATGGAATGGAGGTTGTCCTCCCTATTGAAGTCGAAAATCCGTCATAAAGTTCTCATGGAGGCTAAGCTGAATGAGACAGATTGGGTTCAGAGTCGCTATGAGCAGTTGAACTTTGTGGACGAAAAGAGGTTAACAGCATTGTGCAGAGGTTAACTCTAGCAACAAAGGATTGCAAGGGCCTCTGACAAGAAAATACGTCCAAGAAGATTTAAAGAGGGAGATCTAGTGCTAAAATGGATCCTCTCATTTCTAGAAGGACCATTGAAGGACCATACGTGGTGAAAAAAATATTCTCTGGGGGAGCATTGATTATGGCTAGCATGGATGTCTCCGAGTTAGCGAAACTAGTCAACTCAGACGATGTTCGGAGATATTACGCATAGTTTCTCATTGTTCTCTATTCTCTCAAAAGACTTGGCATAGTAATAAGGAGGTCAATTAGTATTTTGAAACTACCCACTTTGATTTCTGTTTTTTGCTCGCAAAAGTACCCTGTTCCAATTTATAGAAAAGATCCCTATCTTCGAGATATATTTTACTCTTACCTCAGTTTGAAATTTCGATTTGTTATAAAGGATTCTCATTTATAAATTTGGTCCTTATTTTTACAATTATTTCCATTTGTGGGTCATGACATAGTTACCTCTATTATCATTACAAATATAACCGGGGTTGAGACAAGTACAAGATATAAAAAAACAATGTGGTATGTTCTTTTGTTTCAAAAAAAGAGAGGCATGAGGTATCAAGATAAAAATGTGGGGATAACAGTCACCCATATTGGCGGAGTAGGCTTATCGCTACACCTACTGAAACGCGTTCCACACAACGTCAGTTGGTTTATGAAGGATCAGTTACAAACTTGGCATGTTTGACCTTTGGAATCATGTTTAATCTGAGGCAAGGAAGTTAGCGTAGAGTTTGCAAAGCAATGTCACCGCCACAATCTCTCCGAAGGGACGTCTGACGATAATACATGACTCAACTCGCTTAGTGCATTCTTTATCAAGGCAAAAATGCGATGACTGAGCTATTTTGATAATCCAATTTTTTTAAAAAAAGATTTTAAAAAGAAAGAGAGAAAAATGAACTTCACTAAAATTGTTTTATTTGCCGCTAGCACAAATGTTTTCTATTTTGCAAAGTCAACCTCATGGATTTAGTCGTTTTTTTTTATCATAAGGGTTTCCATATTACGTTTAAAAAAAAGCAAACTTTCTACAATGATTTTCTTTCACATTTTTGTTAAATCGAACCCGATTCAAGATCGTGGTCGAAGCTTGTGTCAAGTGTAGGTCCCGTATTTTTTTATCTTTTTGTTAAATCGAACTCGATCCAAGACTGTGGTCAAAACATGTGTCAAGCGCAGGTCTAGTGCATTTTTATCTTTGGTTAAATCGAACACGATCCAAGATTGTGGTCGAAGCCTATGTCAAGTCCAGGTCCAGTGCATTTTTTCTCTTCTAGTTAAATCAAACCTGATGCAAGATCGTGGTCGAAGCCTGTGTCAATTGCAGGTCCAATGCTTTTTTATCTATTGGTTAAATCGAACCCGATCCAAGATTGTAGTCGAAGCCTGTGTTGAGCGCAGGTACAGTGCATTTTTATCTTTTGGTTAGATCGAACCTGATCCAAGATTGTGGTCGAAGCCTGTGTTAAGCACAAGTTCAGTGCATTTTTTCTCTTTTGGTTAAATCGAACCCGATCCAAGATCGCGGTCAAAGCCTGTGTCAAGCACAACTCTAGTGCTTTTTTACCTTTTGGTTAAATCGAACCCAATCCAAGATTGTGGTCGAAGCCTGTGTCAAGCGTAGGTCCAATGCATTCTTTATCTTTTGGTTAAATCAAACCCCATCCAAGATCGCGGTCGAACCCTGTGTCAAGCGCAGATCTAGTGCATTTTTTTTCTCTTCGTTTAATCGAACCCAATCCAATATCACGGTCGAAGCCTTTGTCAAGCGTAGGTCCAGTGCATTTTTATCTTTGGTTAAATCGAACCCGATCAAGGATTGTGGTCGAAGCCTGTGTCAAGCGCAAGTCTAGTGCAGTTTTTCTCTTTTGGTTAAATCGAACCTAATCCCATATCGTGGTCGAAGCCTGTGTCAAACGCAGGTCCAATGCAGTTTTGTTTCATTTTCGGTTAAATCGAACCTAATAAAAAATCAAGGTCAAGCCTACAGAAGCTAGGTGCCGTCAATATCTTTCCTGCCTTCAAATAAAATTTAGGCCTTCCAAATACTTTGTCTTTTTCATTTGTCTACCCTTTTAGTTCTTCAAGAGTACACAACGGGTGGCAAACTGTAGACACCGTAATTGGTCCGGCCCAATTTTATTTTTTCTATATAAATAAAATTGATAAAATATTAATGTGTTTCGTTAAAAAAAAAGATAAAAATAAAATAAAATATTTTGGAATAATCATGGGATTTGAAATTGGAATTTCAATTTGATTTTCGGTTAAAGCTATGTGATTTTCAAAATTTGAAATATACCGAAAATAGTTTTAAAATAGAAATGGAAATATTAAAAAATACGTGATTTGAAGTTTGAATTCAAATTGATTAAGGTTTTTTAAATTTTAGCATAATTTCAAATTGATTATGGTTTGTAGATTTTAAGTTAAGGTTTGGAGAATTTTAAAATATGACTTCAACTTGATTTTTTAATTAAAACGAGATTTTCAATTAAGAATTACAAGATCTAAAATTTGAATGGATTCTTTTGGGCCCTATATAAAGGAGGGTTCATCCCACATGAAAGGGACGGTGGAAAAGGAAAGCTTCGAATTTAGTTTTCTATAATTGCTGTAGAAAACACACCGTCTTTCTTCTCTTTCACCAACACCCCACTCCCTCACCTTTGTTCTCCAACTCTTCGTCACTCTAAAAATCGACCATACCATCTATCTTGATAAAGGAACTATCTCAATTAAGTATGAGAACTTCCCTATACAAGGTGAACCCCCACAAGAATAATAAGAATAACCCTAATAACCAGATGATGAATCAACCCCAAGAAAACTAAACAGATTTGAGCTTGGAAAAGATGATCAATGTTCAAGAATAAAGGAGAATGTGTTCTTAATTTCAAGATTAAAAACTTTCCACAATCTAATTGATCAAACTAGATTGAAAGTTCTAAAACATGCATCTAACACAAGAATATAAAGAAAGCATAAAAGCTTGAGATAGACTAAACTCAATATGAATTTTTCATTCATCAAATGTTGTGTTTGAGAAGCAAATATACATCCCTATTTATAGTAATTGAAAAGAAACAATGAAAAGACACAACCCTTGGCCTAAATAGTCCAAATACAGCCACCATCCTTTCAAATCCATTCATGAACCCTTTTAATTACAAATATATGGATTTGAAGAATACAAAATATGTGGATGAATCTAGATTTTTATATTCATGAAGTTTGTTCGATGACAATATGTCTTTCCAAGCTTGAAGGGATGCAACTCTTCACCAAGTATGAACACCTTAGTTTGGAAGTGACCATTTGACCCTTCTGGTAGTCTTTTAGTTGTAGCTCTTGTGATTGGACCTTGTGACATAATGATTGGCTCATGATTGGGTTGACTTTGAGCATAAGCTTCATTTTAGCTGATTTGAGCTTGCTCCTCTTGTAGGCTTTCCTCGTGCACTCCGTGATCACTCATTTCTATATCATATCTCCTCTCATATCCCAACATACTCCGGTGGCGTGCAACTCCGACGTCGGTGTGGAGAACGACGATAAAAGCTTACCGAAGTCTGACCCCCGACGATCAGACCCTTTGTTCCGGTGACCTTTGACGAATCTCCCTCCATCCTGTAGATATTCTCTCTATTGGTAAGCGAGGTTTGTAAAACTTTTGTTTTTTCTTCTCGCATATATATTGATAAGAAATTTTACATTGCTTTGCATGTGAATGTTTACTTAAAACTTGTGAGCTTTCGGGACTGTTTTGGACTACTTTTGGGAGCTAAAAATTGGAACTTTTAGAGCTGTTTCGTTGCAAAATTTATCAATTTTTGGGACTAATTTGGACTGTTTTTAGGGCTGAAAATTTAAGCTTTCTGGGCTGTTTTCGGTGCAAAATTAATCTGTTTTTTGGACTGTTTTGGACTATTTTCAGGGTTGAAAATTAAAACATTTTTGGGTTGTTTTCGTTGTAAAATTTTTCAATTTTAGATCTATTTTCGGTGTTGTTAGGGCTAAAAATTGAATGCTTTTGGTCTGTTTTAGACCCAAAATTGGATGAGTTTGACATTTATTTTATTGCTGTTTTTTGGATAAAATTAAGTTTTTTTTGTTTTGTTCAAATTAATTCTAAATTGATGATTTCAAATTCTAAAACGAGGACTGAGGAATGTGCTTTCGTGTAGTTACGACTCCCGTGCAAGTGCACGAAAATTCTCAAATTAAAATTTTAAAATAAATAACAAATTTTTGACATAAACAGAAAATGGATTTTCAAAATAAGAGATAGATTGTTTTAAACATAAAGTTAAAAACATTTTTAAAGAAAGAAATCTGAAACATATTTTAAATAAAATAAATGATTTTCTAAAATGCAAGATACAATTTTAAAACTTTCCAAACAAATAAAAATATTTTAGAATAAAACAAAGTTTTCAAAATTATTAAGTTTTAAAATTAATAAATAAACAAAAAATAAATAAATCTTTTGAAAAACTCCGATCATGGAGATTGGAAAGATAAGTTTCCAACATTCTTTAGGTGGCAGACAATGCCGGACCATCTTCTGAAACTCCAACTCCGGCGATCGAGTTGGATTCTGCTGGGGAGCACTCCAAAGAAAAGCGCTCGAGGAATGAGCCCGAGGCGCTAGACGTGTCACCTCTGTGCGAGGTGAGGGAAGACTCCTTTTTGAAGAGGAGAAGAAAGAAGAAGAAAACCACCTCCTCCTCGGAGGTTGGACCTCGTGGGCCGCTGCCCACAAGTCATGTCGACTTGGTGGACGACCCCGAGGCGAGGATAGGGGGAACGTCCGACGTACCCAGTGCGGTTCCGAATTGAACCGTCAAGCTCCGGGGTGAAGGATCTGGTGTCCCGCATCTCGGCCTCGAACTTGGACCGCTGCCTCCACAGGGCGTCCAAGTTTGTGAGTGACCCTGGGTCCATCCTGCAGAGAACCATCGACTACGCCGCTGAGGTAGGACCTGTTTCCTTAATTACTTTTATTTTCATAACTTGTAGCTCGGTCTAACCGTCGTGAGTTTTCCTTTTTGCAGGCGTTTGTTGCTTCCATTCATTCAGCGGTTATGATCAAGGCTGAGCTGGATGGAAGGGAGGCTTTGGCAGCGAAGGAGAGGGAAAACTCCTCTGCTGCCTTATAGGCTGCCACCATGCTGAAAGGCGAACTGTTGAAGGCCCGGGGCGAGGTGGAAATTTTGACGGCCGAAGTGGAGGCCAAGGCCGAGCTTCTGAAGAAGGAGGGTGAGAAACACAAGGTCCACCTCCGAGCAGCCCATGCCACCACTAAAAGGCTAGAGAAGGAGAAATTTCAGCTCCTGAAGGAGAAGGACGACCTGGCTCAAGTCCTTGAGGAGAAGGACGCTTCGCTAGGGCGCCTTACTGCCGAGCTCACGGAGATGAAAGAGCGCCTCACCAACGGGGCGCTTTTGGAGGAAACTTTCAGGCAACACCCAGACTTTGATGGGTTTACCAAGGACTTCAGCGACGCAGGGTTCAAATTTTTGGCGAAGGGTATTGCTACCGACCTCCCCCACCTTCAGATCGGCCTTAGTGACCTGAAGAAGAAGTATGCTGAGAAATGGGCCTCCGGCCCTAACGATACTCCTGGCCTCTAGTCGCTGGTGGACAAGTATGTCAGGGAGCTGGACTCTGACTACTCCGACATGGAAGATGAAGACGCTCCAAGTCAGGAGCCAGCTGATGTCAGAACCACGCAAGAAGAAGTCTCTTCTCAGCAGGGCAGATCTCAGGAGATGAACCTTCTTGGCTCCCAAGGCGAGCTGTCCTCTCACCTCGGGAGTAGCTGAGGCTTCATGTTTATTTTGTTGTTTGTTTTTTGTGTAAGTCTTTGGGCACAGCTGCAAGGTATACAAGCCTTGGCTCTGTCCTTTAATCAATGAAATCTTCATTTCTCCACTTCCGTACATTGAGCTCTGTCTGTTCTTTCATTGCTTTTTCCTTAGGCTTTTGAACTTGCTTTTGTAAATTTGAACTCATATATGAATAATTTCATCTCGCATCTCTAACTCGTAAGCTTAAAGGATTGAGTTTGGGGGGAACTTTTTCCACATCGCCCCTTTTACTTGTGTTTGTTTTTCAGGTTTGAATTTGAGAGTTTCCTTCTCTGGCCTTTAATATTTCTCTTCGAACTCGGAAGTCCAAAAGATTGAACTTTTAACATCGCACCTTTAACTTAAACGTTCAAAGGATTGAATTTTGAGTCCATAATTAATATTCACGTCGCACCTCGACCCCATAGGTTTTGAGGTTTGAATTTCTTGACCCTTCCATGTCGCACCTTTAACTTAAGCGTTCAAAGGATTGAATTTCGGTCCGCAACTGCTTTTGACATCTCACCTCGAACCCGTGGGCTTTGAGGATTGAATTTAATCAATTTTTACACTTACCTTGTCGGTTTATAAGTCTTATGGGAGTCTGTGGCCCCCATTTAATTTCTGATCGAACTCGGAGTCATGAAATTAAATAACTCTGTTTATTAAAAGTTACGCCCGTTGAAAATTTTTACAAGTCCATTTTGGGACCATTTTGACATTTCAAGGATAATAGCGCTTTAAGTGCTTTGCGTTCCACGGATGCGCAAGCACGTTTCCTTCCAGATCGGCCAGTATGTACGTTCCAGGTCGGACTATGCCTTTAACTTCGAACGGTCCCTCCCAACTTGGGTCAAGGATGCCCACATGACTTTGAATCTTCCTTAAGACCAAATGTCCGACTTGGAAGCTTCGAGGTCGAACCCGGGCATTGTAATATCTCGTCATTCTGTTCTGATACTCTACTAAGCGTAGCTCAGCCATTTCCTTTTTTCCTTCTAATAAATCAAGGTTAAGGAGTAGCCCTTCCTCGTTCCTTGTTGGCTCATGCTGCTCTACCCTGTCTGATCGCATGCCGATCTCAACTGGAACAACAGCTTCAGAGCCAAAGGCCAGTGAGAACGGAGTTTCGCTAGTTGACTCTCTTAGGGTGGTCCGATATGACCATAATACTTCGGGTAGCTCCTCGGCCCATCTTCCCTTTCTAGAATCTAGCCTAAGCTTGAGTCCTCGTTTTATAATTTTATTTATCACTTCAACCTTCCCATTTGCTTTTGGATGCGCAAGTGAAGAGCTGAGATGGCTTATGCCCAACTTTTTGCAAAAGTCCTTGAACTTCGCATTGTCGAATTGCTTTCCGTTGTCTGTTACTATAGCGTTCATTATACCGAAACGGCATACGATGTTTGTCCATATGAGCGACGTGACTCTGGGCTCTGTAATATGGGCGAGCGCCTCGGCCTCAGCCCACTTGGTGAAGTAGTCAACAGCGACAACGGCGAACTTGGTTTGTCCTTTGCCCAGGGGAAAAGGACCTATGATGTCAACTCCCCATTGCGCAAATGGCCATGGGGCCGAGATAGGGGTGAGCAGCTCAGGAGGCTGATGGATAATGTTTGCAAAGCGCTGGTAGTTATCGCAGGTTTTCACAAATTGCTTTGCATCCTGCTCAACGGTGGGCGAATAATACCCTTGTCGAACCACCTTGGCCGATAACGACCTGGCTCTAGAGTGGTTTCCACACACTCCTTCATGGACTTCCCGAAGGATGTAAAGACCTTCTTCAGGAGTTACACACCTAAGCAGAGGCAGGGAGAAGCCACGTCGGTACTATGCTCCATCTCGGAGTATAAACCAAGCTGTTTTTCACGCCATCTTCTTTTGCTCCATTGAATCTCGCAGCAGATATCATTTGATGAACTCCACGATTGGATCCATCCACGAGGGTGCTGGAGTGTCAACCTCCATCATTTCTGGCTCTAAAATTGAAGAATTGTCTAAGATCTCGACGGGGACCGATCTGGCCAGGTCGGTCTCATATGCTGATGCCAATTTGGCTAAGGCATCTGCATTGGAGTTTTCTGGTCTTGGAACTGGATTTACCTCGTAAGTCTCGAACTGGACGAGGTGCGATCTGACTTTGCTTAGATATTTTTCCATTCGGGGGTCTTTTGTCTGATACTCCTCCATAATCTGATTTACTACCAACTGGGAGTCACTAAAGACCTGGATATGGATGGCCCCCAGTCATTTGGCAACGCGCAGACCTGCCAAAAGTGCTTCGTACTCTGCCTCATTATTTGAAGTCCAAAAATTGAACCGTAGGGCATACTCGAACCGCATGCCACTTGGTGTGAGCAAGAGGATTCCTGCTCCGCACCCTCTCTCATTGGAAGATCCATCCACATAGATCATCTATGGGAGATCGGACTCGGCCGAATGAGGCGATGGGGTGAGCTTCGGATGAAATCGGCCACTGCCTGCCCTTTCAACGCAGTTCTAGGCTCGAACTGGATGTCGTATTCACTCAACTTCATTGCCCACTTCATCAGACGCCCTGATGTTTCCGGCATGTGGAAGATGTTCTTCAGTGGCAAGTTGGTGAGTACTACGACGGTATGCGCTTGGAAGTACGGTCTAAGTCTTCGGGTCGAGGTGACTAAGGCGAGGGCCAGCTTCTCCATTTGGGGGTATCTGGTCTCGACCTCAGTCATGGTTTTGCTTGTGTAATAAATGGGACTTTGGCGCACTCCCTCCTGCTTGATTAGGGCGAGCTGACAGCGTTGTCAGACACTGCCAGGTACAAGTGGAGCTTATTTCCTGGCAATGGCTTGGCGAGCAGCAGTGCCGAGCAGAGATAGTTTTTCAACTATTCCAATGCTTGCTCGCACTCTGCCGTCCATTCAAATGGTCTCTTCTTTCTCAGGACTTTGAAGAAAGGAAGGCACTTATCGGTTGATCTTGAGACAAATCTATTTAGGGCTGCAATCCTGCCATTGAGGCACTAAAGTTGCTTCAGAGTCTTGGGTGCCTCCATCTCGAGTATGGCCTTTATCGTCTCTAGGTTGGCTTCGATCCCCCGGTTGTTTACCATAAAACCAAGGAATTTCCCCGAGGAGACTCCAAAGGCACGCTTGGCTGGATTGAGCTTCATTTGATACTTCCAGAGAACTTCAAATGCTTCGGCCAGATCGGAAAGATGCGACTTTGACTGCTTGCTCTTGACAAGCATGTCGTCCACATACACTTCCATATTCCGACCGATCTGTTTGGCGAACATTTTGTTCACCATTCTTTGGTAGGTCGCCCCCGCATTCTTTAGGTTGAAGGGCATAACCTTGTACCAATACAGACCTTGGTCTGTTATGAATGCGGTATGATCTTGATCTGGGATATGCATTTTTATTTGGTTGTATCCAGAGTAGGCATCCATGAAAGTGAGCAGCTCGTGCCCGGTCGTTGTGTCCACGAGCTGGTCTATCCTTGGCAGGGGGAAGTAGTCTTTTGGGCATCCCTTGTTTAAATTTGTAAAATCTACGCACATCCTTCACTTCTCTTTCGCCTTTTTAACTAATATAACATTAGAGAGCCACTCAGGATACAAAATTTCTCTTATATATTCAGCTTTTAACAGTTTGTTTACTTCCTCAACTATTACATCACTCCTCCCCCTATTTACAAGTCTTCTTTTTTGTTTCACATGTCGGAATGATGGGTCTATGTTGAGGCGATGCACCATAATCTTTGGGTCGATGTCTGGCATGTCCTTGTGAGACAAAGCAAAGATGTCCGAGTTAGACCTGAGGAAGTTGATCAGCTCCTCCCTATCGGTGGCCCCCAACTTGGTTCCTATGCTTACTTGTCTTTCAGGGCTAAGCAAAGGAACAAGTTCGAGCTCCTCTGTTTGTGCTGAGAACTCCCTTTGACCTAGTTTTGGTAGGTCGGCCTCGGGCTTCAGCAATTCGTTCAAGCTGGCTTGTTCTTCCAGGGCGCATACTGATGACCCTTTTAGTGCGGAGGCATAGCACTCCCTTGAAGTTCTCTGCTCTCCTCGGACCGTGCCTACTCCATTAGGAGTTGAGTACTTCAGGACTTGATGAAGTGTTGAGGGAACGGCCCTGAACGAATAGATGATGGGTCTCCCGAAGATGGCGTTGTAGGCCGACCTGCCGTCGATCACAACGAACTCAGCTATCTGAGTTACTTGTGTATCATTTTGCCTGATCGTGACTGGCAAGTCAATACACCCTTCTGGAGAGACCGATTCTCCAGAGAATCCGACCAATGGTGTTGGACTCTTCTTCAACTATGACCTGGTCCACCCTAAGGCAAGGTATGTTAGAAAGGATAGGATGTTGGCAGATGCGCCTCCATCTACCAGTACTCTTCTGACCAGGACGTGATCGATAAGAGCGGCGATCATAAGTGCATCATTATGGGGCAAGTGGACCCCCTCCAGATCGGCATCGCCAAAGGTAATGGAGCAGGTCGGTCTCTGCTCCCTAATGATGCACACCTCGCGTCTGGCTTCGCGAGCTAGCTTTTTTCTTTTATTTCTAGATTGGCCCCCACTTGGGCCTCCGAAAATAGTGTTGATGACCGCAGGTCGGTCATCTCGACGGGGCGGCGTCCTTGAACGCTTCCTCTCTTCTTTCTTTTCCACCGAGTTGGACCTCGGTTTGCCAACGAATTTTTTGAAGTAGCAATCTTGAATAAGGTCTTCAATCTGGCGCTTCAGCTCCCAGCAATTTGACGTATTATGGTCGTGATTGCGATGAAAACGACAATACTTATCTTTGTTGCGCTTCTCTGGATCTCCTCGGAGCTGCTCAGGTCGCTTGAGGAGCTTTTCCATCCCACTTTCCTTGATATTTGTAAGTATTTCAGAGATGGGGATGGATGGTGGTTGGAGTATAACGTTCGTATGGTCGGCTTCAATTGGGGCCGATTTTCTACCTACAATACTCAGTTCGGCTGCTGGAAGAGGACGATCCCTTGTCCTTAGATTTGGAATCAACCTTCCTCCTCTCTTGGTTTGGCTTCTTCTGGTCGATCTGCTTCTTAGGTCGGCCAGTCTTGGTCCGGAGGAGCTCTTGTCCATAAATGACTTTCTTTGCCTTTTGCAGAACTTCGGCGAAGGTTGCTAGAGCCTCCCCTCCAAGCTTCACGGTGAGGGTCTCATCGGCCAGGCCGGTGAGGAAGTAGCACATGGCTGAGTCATTGGAGCAGTGTGCGACCTTTAGCTGCTCCTCTTGGAACCTTGTGACATACTCTCTCAGCGCATCAACTTCTTTCTGCCTGATGGTGGCGAGGTGAGTTGCTGTCTTTTGACTGGGTGTTTATGCTGAACGCACGCGCTAAGCGTGGTAACAATTATATAGATGCAAGAGCACACCTGTCAGAGTAATATAAAATGGATGGAGTATCCAAGTATCGATCCTCAAGGACTTCTAAACAATTTCCAAACTCTAAAGTTTTAAAGAATAGTGAATGTTGGAATGAGTGATTCTTGTAAAATGGGTAGTGGTCACAAATAATGGTTTGGATTTGGGATTTGGACTTAGAATGATAAAACCTAGCCCGAATTACTTCAAGTTAGCCATCAAAGAATCAAGGACATGCTAAGGACAATATGCATTTTACTTTAGAAACCAACGACTACGCTTCTCACTTGACTTATGTCTAAGCAAGTTCAAAGTCCTAAGACATTCCCTAATATGTCTATTATGAGAGATATCTTAGTTTTAGGATGGAAATAGTCGCAACCTCGGGTTAAGGTCCTATGTCTAGGCTACTTAAGCGGAACCCTTATGTCTAAGGCGCTCCTCTCCTCGGTTTAACCACTCAACAATGCAAATAAGCAACCTTTTCAGTATTGACTTGTTAAGACTTACAGTGGCCTTCTCTAAATCCTAACTTTTTGGGAAAACATGTTGAGCAATGAATGGAAAGCAAAAAACACTACGTCTTAGCAACCCTTTTTAGACATAAAAGGCTAACTATCCATAACCAGGCTAGAGACGGGAATTTAGAAAGACATATTGAAGAAAATACAGCAAGTAAAATGGTTGAATGTGGAATGCATGTGTGAAAAACAAAAGTTAACTAACGGAGAGTTTTTATCGGGATTGAGAGCTTCGCCCTTCTCTTTCAAGCAAGGGGGAGTGTCACGTGCCCTTTCCTCCAAAAACACAACTCTCTTAACTAAAAATAAAGTAAAGGCAAAGAGAGAATAAGCAAAGTGCTAGATTTTTATAGATTTGAATAAGTAGAAAATAACTAAGTACAAATGGAAACAAAACAAAGCTCAATAAAAGAATGTAAAGTGCTCGGGATTTAAAAACGAAAAGCAACTAATGAAAGCAACTCAAAAGTACTTAGAAAGCAACAAAGAAGCACTAAAAATGATCAAGAGAAGGAAGCAAGGCTTGATGAATTTGGTGGAGAAGAAGCACAAAAAATAGCAAAGAAGGAACCTCCCCAGCCGGTGCTGCGTCAAGGTGTCGGAGGAGCTGTCGAAAAACGAGAGAAGGGGGGCGGCGGGGTTGGAAAATGAAGAAGAAATTGGGGGGGGGGGGGGGCTAGGGTAGAAGAAAGATGAAGAAGAAAGAAAAAGGGCTTGGGCTAGGGTTTTATTTTTTTCTTTTTGTTTTGTTTTAAAACCAAATTATCTCAATGGAAGCCCAACAAATCCATGCCCAAGAGAAAAGGAGTCCATTACTCTTAAAACAAGACCCAACATACGGAGTCCGGTAATTATCAATTTAAATTTGAGTTTAGAGCCCGATAATAAAGATAAATTCAATTAACAATCAATTTAAAAATAAATGAAAAATCTGCTGATTTGAGACTAACTAACCTGAGGGACTCGGGGCGTTACAGGCTAGGTTCCACTAAGTGTTGAGCCAACATGTTGAGACATCATCCACCGCAAGCTCCACCTCTAAGCGTTCCAACTCGCTGTGCATTGGACTGCAGGCCGCTACTAGGGATGCCACACTTGCCGCCTTTCTACTAAGAGCATCGGCCACCACGTTTGCTTTACCCGGGTGGTAACTAATCTCACAATCATAGTCCTTCACCAACTCTAGCCACCGTCTCTGTCTTAAGTTAAGCTCCTTCTGAGTGAAAAGATACTTCAAGCTCTGATGATCCGTGAAGACTTGAATTCTTTCTCCGTAAAGGTAGTGCCTCCATAACTTTAAGGCGAAGACCACTGCTGCTAGCTCTAAGTCATGAGTGGGGTAGTTAAGCTCATGCACCTTCAGCTGTCGAGAAGCATAAGCTATAACCTTCCCATGTTGCATCAAAACACATCCCAAGCCCTTTCGCGAGGCGTCACTATAAACCACCAGACCTACTGTCCCATCGGGGACAGTTAACACCGGTGCAGACACTAAACGCTTCTTTAGTTCTTGAAAAGTCTCCTCACACTCGCTGCTCCAAGTGAAGGTAGCATTTTTACGAGTTAACTGCGTCAACGGTGCCGCTATCCGGGAGAAATTCTGGATGAACTTTCTGTAGTAACCAGCCAAGCTGAGGAAACTACGAATCTCTGTAACTGAACTAGGTCTTGGCCAATTGCTAACAGCCTTTACCTTGGCGGGGTCTACTGCAATACCCTCCCTGGTGACTATGTGACATAGGAAAGCCACTTTGTCCAGCCAGAACTCACACTTTGAAAACTTTGCATACAACTTATTTTCTCGTAGTGTAGTCAAAACCTGTCTGAGATGCTCCTCGTGACACTGCTCAGTCTTGGAGTATATCAGGATGTCATCGATAAACACAATGACAAATGAATCTAAATACTCCCTAAAGACCCGATTCATTAGATCCATAAAAGCTGCCGGAGCATTCGTGAGTCCAAAAGACATCACGATAAACTCATAGTGCCCATACCTTGTTCTGAACGCTGTCTTTGGAATGTCGGCCTTCTTTAGCCTTAACTGGTGGTACCCCGAATGCAAGTCTACCTTCGAGAACACCTTCGCCCCTGAAGCTGATCAAAAAGGTCATCAATGCGTGGTAGGGGATACTTATTCTTAACCGTAACTTTGTTTAGTTCCCTATAATCTATACAAAGTCGCATAGAACCGTCTTTCTTCTTAACAAAGAGCACGGGCGTACCCCAAGGGGACAGTCTTGGGCGGATGAAACCCTTGTCGAGTAATTCTTCCAACTGTAGCTTCAGCTCTTTCAAATCTGCCGGAGCCATTCGATAAGGTGCTTTCGAGATGGGAGCCGTCCCTGGCAGCAACTCTATACAAAACTCCACTTCGCGAGACGGAGGCAAGCCGGGAAGGTCCTCAGGGAACAGGTCAGTGAACTCATTAACCACACGAACCGCCTCAATGCTTGGCACAACCTTCCTTGCATCCACAACGCTAGCCAAATAGGCCCAAGCACCACACTGGAGAAGATGGCTGGCCTTCAATGCCGATACCACTCTTGGGACCCCGGCCTTAACTCCCTTAATGGTAAAGTTTTGTCCGGAGGGCAGGCGAAAACTAACTTCCTTCTTCGAGCAATCAATATTAGCCCGGTTAGTAGCTAACCAATCCAGGCCTAGTATCACATCGAAATCTTGTATATCTAGTTAGATTAACTTTACCTCCAAGGTCTGACCATCGAAAGAGAGCTGGCCTCCTTTCACCACTTGACTAGTGACCAACACAGATCCTGACGGTGTGGATACCGACAACAAAAAGCCTAACGATTCTAGCTCTAGGTCCGCATGTCGAACAAAGGTAGAAGCAATGAAAGAATGACTAGATCCAGAGTCAAATAATGCGTAAGCAGGCATACTAAGCTCTAAGACAGTCCCTGCAAAAGTAACATGCATGCAATAAAGCACAAGCATATATACACAACTCAAGACTCGCAAAGAGGAGGTACCTGTGACCACCGCCTCGGCATGCTCAACATCCCCCCTGGTAAGAGCGAAGACGCGCGCCCTATGGGTCCCACCTTGAGCTGCCGCTGTCGCCGGGATCCACTGGCCTAAAGCTTGGGTATTCGAGCCGGTCATCGAACACTCCCTTGCGAAATGTCCTTCCTTCTGGCACCAGTAACATATTCTTTTTCCCAACCAACATGGCCCAGCATGGCTCTTCTTACAAGAGGGGCACACCGGAGGAACAGTCTGCCTTTGCACATGATGCTGATGTCCTTTTGAGGGTTGATTGGAGGAGAACGATGCAAATTTCCTCTTAACCCCCGAGCTGGAGCCTATCACTTGCATAGACTGAGGCTCCTCGAGACATTTGTCCATAACCAACGCACACCTGACTGCCGCTGCATATGTAGTTGGTTCCTTGAAGAACAAGTAGTCTCTTGATTTCCCTACGCAAACCGTCAATGAACTTGTCAATCTTTCATTGCTCAGTACGAATATATTGCATTCCAAAACAGGACAGCTTAGTGAACTTCCTCTCGTATTGGGCCACAGTTAGGCTCCCTTGAGTGAGACGGAGAAACTCTGCCCGTTTTTCATTCCTGACAGTCACAGGGAAATAGTACTCATAAAGTAGATCCTTAAATCTTGCCCATGTGACGGGTACTGACTGGGCGTTTATGCTGAACGCACGCACTAAGCGTGGTAACAATTATATAGATGCAAGCGCACACCTGTCAGAGTAATATAAAATGGATGGAGTATCCAAGTATCGATCCTCAAGGACTTCTAAACAATTTCCAAACTCTAAAGTTTTAAAGAATAGTGAATGTTGGAATGAGTGATTCTTGTAAAATGGGAAGTGGTCACAAATAATGGTTTGGATTTGAGATTTGGACTTATAATGATAAAACCTAGCCCGAACTACTTCAAGTTAGCCAACAAAGAATCAAGGACATGCTAAGGACAATATGCTTTTTACTTTAGAAACCAACGACTACGCTTCTCACTTGACTTATGTCTAAGCAAGTTCAAAGTCCTAAGACATTCCCTAATATGTCTATTATGAGATATATCTTAGTTTTAGGATGGAAATAGTCGCAACCTCGGGTTAAGGTCCTATGTCTAGGCTACTTAAGCGGAACCCTTATGTCTAAGGCGCTCCTCTCCTCGGTTTAACCACTCAACAATGCAAATAAGCAACCTTTTCAGTATTGACTTGTTAAGACTTACAGTGGCCTTCTCTAAATCCTAACTTTTTGGGAAAACATGTTGAGCAATGAATGGAAAGCAAAAACACTACTTCTTAGCAACCCTTTTTAGACATAAAAGGCTAACTATCCATAACCGAGCTAGAGACGGGAATTTAGGAAGACATATTGAAGAAAATACAGTAAGTAAAACGGTTGAATGTGGAATGCATGTGTGAAAAACACAAGTTAACTAACGGAGAGTTTTTATCGGGACTGAGAGCTTCGCCCTTCTCTTCCAAGCAAGGGAGAGTGTCACGTGCTCTTTTCTCCAAAAACACAACTCTCTTAACTAAAAATAAAGTAAAGGCAAAGGGAAGATAAGCAAAGTGCTAGATTTTTATATATTTGAATAAGTAGAAAATAACTAAGTACAAATGGAAACAAAACAAAGCTCAATAAAAGAATGTAAAGTGCTCGGGATTTAAAAACGAAAAGCAACTAATGAAAGCAACTCAAAAGTACTTAGAAAGCAACAAAGAAACACTAAAAATGATCAAGAGAAGGAAGCAAGGCTTGATGAATTTGGTGGAGAAGTTGCTGGAATTTATAGCTGTGCAGAATTGGTTAGGTAGGTCCTAAAACGATGGTGAATCACCCATTTCCAACTCTTTTGACTGACCAAATCGTGCTCAAACTGATAGTGGAACACTTCTTCTACACGTATGCATCGGTTGGAACCACCAAAACGCATTGGAAGACGCGTTTCATTAAGGGCAAAGTTGGAAGAAAACCTGTTTTTCTGCAGGCTTCCCAGGCGCCTAGCGCCTCCCATGATGCTTTTTCGTCTTTTTGCTTCTTTTGATTAATTTGCACTCCCAAATGGTCCTAAAATGTCATAAATACAATATAAGCCATCCACAAACCATAGTATATGAATTTTTCATGAATTGGAACTCAAACGATCGAGAAAAATCCGAAACAAAGCTGAAACATAGTAAAAACAGCATCTAAAACCTTCTTTTTACGCATGTAAACAAGCGTAATCACACCCCCAAACTTAACTTTTTGCTTGTCCTCAAGCAAAACTTAGCAACTTTAATCAGCTTTCTAACACATGGACAAGGAAAAGCAAAAGCAACCGAGATGTTCAATCATAAATTGTCTCAAGGAAAAGATGTCAAAGCCTACCATTCTATTGCCTTTGTAAACTTAGTCACTATAAACCAAGTTTGAAATGATAAAAACTTTTTCTTTCAAAATCTTTTTTCTCTTTCAAAAACAGAAAACGTTTTCAAATACCCCTAAGGAATCTGCACACTCCCTTCTTATACTAAGACTTTTACATCTGAAAGACCGGCTACTAGCCCCTGAGGTTTCCACAAACTAACATCGGTTTCAACCACAGCTACTCGTAGAAAGACTTTGAAACTAACAGCTAGGTCATAAAACGACGACAATGAGAAACACGAAGTCACTTATCACCATCCTTACTGCTATTTTCAAAGTCAACACCCAACCTAAAACTAAATGGGTGTCTACAGTAGGACTCGGAAATCATAAATACATTTTCTTTAACTCTCATTGTTTCTACCACTCTTTTCTATCTAACACAAGTCTTTTCCCCACTCTTATTTTCTTTGACAAAGACTCTTTTTTACTCTTTTGCAAATTTTTTTTTTTTTTTTTTTTTCAACACTTTCTTTTTGTAATAGCATTTGTTTTTCCAACTGACTCTTTTTCAAAAGAAAATAGCCTGATTTTTCAAATATAAATAACACTTTATCTTTCTGAAACAACGACTCACACAACGACTGTCCCCCCCAAACTTAAGAGAGACAGTGTCCTCACTGGGAAAAGACTTTTGCATTGGATGAAAAAGGCTTAACAGTAAAAAGGACAAGGACTTCCTATATAGGGGCAAAGAAAAAGCTTAAAGTCTGTAAAGATCAAAAAGACATAAAAGAAAATGAGTTTATCACATAAACAAAGGAAATAGCTCAAAGCTCAGTCAGGCATAGAACAGAAAACTCAACAATCTCTTATAATCATCATCGACATGAAATCACATGCACAGCACAGATGCTTCAAAATAGGCATGTGAAAAGCTAAACTAAGGTTAAGTGAAGGCATACTTTAAGTGATCAGAAGATAAACGATACTAATTTATTCATGCTTCAACTGAGCTCGAAACATAATCAATACAAAAAAAACATGCGTAGTAATGCTAGAATATGCAAACTAAGTCATTAACCAAAAGAAGAAAACACAAAAAATAGCAAAGAAGGAACCTCCCCTTCATGAAGTCGGAGGTTGTAGACTAGGATCAGTGTCAGTGCTGGGAGATGGATGACCAAGGATAGCAGCTAGCGCTGGAGGCCATGAAGGTAAAACCGCAAAATCCAATGAAGCCCTTAAGTTGTAGATATGTTGCACGACTTCTCGAACCTGAGAGTTTTCGAAATGCTGGAAAAACAGGGCAGGCGCCAGGCGCCCGCGTGATTTGTATTTTTCGCAAAGGGCAGGCGCCAGGCGCCTACGTAATTCTTTTCAACGTTTTTTTTTCTTTTTTTTTATTTCTTTTTCAACGTTTTCAAAAACATTCTCAATAAGCAAAACTTTTTATAATTAGACAAAAAGAATGTAAGATACAAAAATTTCCTTCATTTACTTTTGTTCTTTCCAAACGGATAAGAAGGAAAAACATTTTTCGCAAACATTTATTGACCTGAAAGTTGAATAGAGGTTTTTCCTCTATCCACTGGTTCTCCAAAATACGGCTTAAGTCTCTGCCCATTTACTTTAAAAACATTTCCTTTAGAGTCAACTAGATCCACTGCCCCATATGGGTAGACTTTAAAAATTTGAAAGGGACCAGACCATCTAGACTTAAGTTTTCCAGGGAAAAGTTTCAACCTAGAGTTGAATAACAGAACCAGATCACCTTCTTGAAGATTGTTCGGCCGAAGACGCCTATCATGCCACTGTTTAGTTTTTTCCTTAAACAACTTAGCATTCTCATAAGAAAAGTGCCTGTGTTCTTCTAATTCCAACAATTGTAACTTCCTCGCTTCACCTGCAGCCAACAAATCAAAATTTAATTTCTTAGTAGCCCAAAATGCTTTATATTCTAGCTCAAGAGGCAAATGACATGCTTTTCCAAAGATTAGCCTATAGGGGGACATGCCGAGGGGAGTCTTAAATGCTGTCCTATATGCCCAAAGTGAATCATCAAGCTTAAAAAACCAATCCCTACGGTTAAGATTTACAGTTTTTTCTAAAATGTTTTTTATCTCCCTATTAGATATTTCGGCTAACCCATTCGACTGAGGATGATATGCTGTTGCAACCCTATGACGCACATTGTATTTAGTCAGCAACTTTTGCATAGACCTATTCACAAAATGAGCCCCCCCATCGCTTATCAGACAACGCGGGGTTCCATAACGCGTAAAAATGTGCTTTTGCAGAAAACGAATGACAACTTTGGAATCATTGGTAGCAGTTGCAATGGCTTCTATCCATTTCGAAACATAATCTACTGCTAACAATATATAAAGCTTACCATTAGAAGATGGAAATGGACCCATAAAATCTATACCCCACACATCAAATATTTCAATCTCCAGGATCGGGGTTTGAGGCATTTCGTGGCGTTTAGATATATTACCTGTCCGTTGGCATTTGTCACAAACCTGGGCAAACTTATGTGCATCTTTGAACAGAGTGGGCCAAAAGAACCCACTTTGCAAAACTTTGGCTGCGGTTTTGTGTCCTGCAAAATGTCCTTCATATGGAGACATATGACAAGCGTCTAATATCGCCTCGTGCTCTTCTTCTGCGACACACCTGCGTAAGATATTGTCAGGTCCTAGCTTATATAAAAAAGGCTCATCCCAACGATAACATCGAACTTCATTTAGAAATTTCTTTACCTGTTGCTTTGTTGAACTCATAAGGAACTATTCGACTTACCAAATAATTTGCTATATCGGCATACCACTGAACTGAATCAACTCGCAAGAGTTGCTCGTCAATAAACTGTTCACGTATAACAGTTCCATCATCACAGAGCGGGGATTCCAATCTAGACAGGTGATCAGCAACTTGGTTTTCAGTACCCTTCCTGTCCCTAACTTCAATATCAAACTCTTGAAGTAACAAAATCCACCGTATCAAACGTGGTTTAGCATCTTTTTAAGCAAATAAATATTTTAAAGCAGAATGGTCAGTAAAAACAATGACTTTTGTGCCTATCAAGTAAGACCTAAACTTATCAAAGGCGAACACAACTGCTAACAGTTCCTTTTCAGTAGTAGTGTAATTGAGTTGTGCACCGGTCAGAGTCTTACTAGCATAATACACAGGATGCAAGATCTTGTTTTTACGTTGTCCTAACATAGCTCCTATTGCATAATCACTGGCATCACACATGAGCTCAAAAGGTAAATCCCAATTAGGTTCGATAATTATAGGAGCTGAACTTAGAGCAACTTTCAACATTTCAAATGATTTTAAACAGTCATCATCAAAAACAAATGGTCTATCATGTTCTAACAATTGACACAAGGGTTTAGAAATTTTAGCAAAGTCTTTTATAAAGCGGCGGTAAAATCCCCCATGCCCTAAAAAACTTCTAATCCCTTTGACATTTGTAGGAGGAGGTAGCTTTGAAATGATGTCTATCTTAGCGTGGTCTACCTCTATTCCTTGCTTGGAAATTTTGTGACCCAAAACAATACCCTCTTGTACCATGAAATGACACTTCTCCCAATTTAGGACTAGGTTTGTTTGTTCACATCTCTCCAATACTCTCTCCAAATTAACTAAACAAGTGTCGAAAGAATTTCCAAAAACAGAAAAGTCATCCATAAAAACTTCTAGAATATTTTCTACCATGTCAGAGAAGATGGCCATCATACACCTCTGAAAAGTCGCGGGTGCATTGCATAGTCCAAAGGGCATTCGCCTAAAAGCGAACGTACCATACGGACACGTAAATGTTGTCTTCTCTTGGTCTTCTGGAGCAATAGTAATTTGATTATAACCGGAATATCCATCTAAAAAACAATAGAAATCCTTACCTGCCAGACGGTCGAGCATCTGGTCAATAAACGGGAGAGGAAAATGGTCTTTCTTTGTTACCTTGTTGAGTTTGCGATAATCAATGCAAACTCTCCACCCGATCACAGTTCGGGTTGAGATGAGCTCATTCTCCTCGTTGGCCACCACGATTATACCCCCTTTCTTTGGTACACACTGTACTGGGCTTACCCAGCTGCTGTCGGATATTGGGTATATAACACCGGCGTCAAGCCATTTAAGAATTTCTTTCCTTACAACCTCTTTCATCTTCGGGTTCAACCGCCTTTGACTCTCAATAGAGTTCTTAGCATCTTCTTCCAATAGAATTTTGTGCATGCAAAAGGCTGGGCTTATCCCTCGGATATCTGCTATCGTCCATCCAATGGCCTTTTTGTGCTTCTCCAAAATCTGCAATAAAGAATATTCATTAGTAGGTGATAAATTGGAAGCTATAATAATTGGTAAAGTGTCGTTATCCCCTAGATACGCATATTTCAAATGCGACGGCAATGGCTTCTGCTCCAACGTGGGTGGTTCCACTATGGACGGAAGTAACGACTTGCATTCTTCTTTTTGTATTTTTTCAATAGGATTAGCCACATCTTCTGGTCCTTCTGCTATCTTATCAAGCTCTTCTTCAATCTCTGTAACTAACGAGTCATAAAACTCATCAAACATAATAGGATTCAAGCTATTTATAGCAGAGCACTCTTCAAAGTCTCCTGGTAATTTCATGGCGTCTAGAACGTTAAATTTAACTTCTTCATTATTTACCCTCATTGTAATTTCTCCCTTCCTTACATTAAAAACTGTATCCCCAGTGGCTAGAAATGGTCTTCCCAAAATAATGGGAACGTCTAAGTCCGCCTCGCAATCTAGAATGATAAAGTCCGCAGGGAAAATGAATTTGTCCACCTGCACTAAAACATCTTCTATCTTTCCCTCAGGTCTTATGATAGATCTATCTGCTAGTTGGAGGGTAACCGTAGTAGGTCTAGCTTCTCCTATGCCTAAAGATTTGAAAACTGATAATGGCATAAGATTAATGCTAGCGCCTAGATCACATAATGCCCTACCTAAGTTTTTTCCTCCTATGGAACATGGAATGGTAAAACTGCCAGGATCATTACATTTCATGGGTAGCGGGCTGCCTACAGCTTCACTACTACATTTTGTCATGGCTACCAGTTCATGCTCTCCTATTTTTTTCTTCCTAGAAACTATATCTTTCAAAAACTTAGCATAAGTTGGCATCTGTTCTAGAGCATCTACTAATGGTATATTTATATGCAGTTGTTTTAAAATATCTAAAAATTTTCTAAACTGGGAATCATTATTTTTCTTAACTAATCTTTGTGGAAACGGGGGAGTAGGGGTAAAAGAAGGCTGTACCTGTGGAGGAACACTCGGAGTGTCCTCATTACCTTTTCTAATATTCTCTTTTTCTGGTGTTGTTGGATTTTCTGGTATCTTTACAATTGGTTCAGTGGACGGAATCTGTACATCTGTTGTTGGCATTGTTGGTCCATCATATGCCAGTCCACTCCTGAGGGTGACAGCTTTGCACTGTTCTTTCCCTCCTCGTCTTGGTAATTCAGTATGGCCTGGAAAAGAACCTTGTGGTCTATTCTTCAATTCATTGGCGAGCTGTCCCAATTGGGTCTCGAAATTCCTCATTGATGCCGCTTGGGATTGTATCACTGCGTCGGTTCGGGCCATGTACTCCTTCATCATATTCTCAAGATTTGAGTTGTTATTTTGAACTGGTGGAGTCTGTGTTCTCTGATTGTACTGCTGTTGCGGTGGTGGGATGTATTGCTGTGTAGGTGGAACATAGGGCTGCTTGTTCTGTTGGCTCTGCCCTTGATTAAAACCGCTCGAACCTCCTTGTCCTCCCCATGAGAAATTAGGGTGGTGCCTCCAACCTGGGTTGTAGGTGTTCGAATATGGGTTAAAGTTCCTATTGTTCCCATGTCCTACATAAAAAACGGAAGCATGGTTATGTGGACAATTATTATAAATATGGTTTTCGTTGCAAAATGAACAAATGAGATCGTTGACTTGGCAAACAGGGGCAGGAGTGCAATAATCTGACTGCACAGGTTGTATCGGCGTGGCTAATGGATTTTTTATTCCCAATGCCATCTCTTTCAGCCTCTGGTTCATTGTAACCATCTCTTTTTGCATCGAGGTCGCAATGTCCAGAGCCAAAACTCCAGCTGGATCTTGCTTCTTTGGTGCTGCCCTAGATCTTTGCGAACACCATAGTTCGTTGTGTGAAGCTAAGTCATTTAGGATGTCAACTATCTCGTTGAATGTCTTCTTTGTAAAGGCTCCGTTGGCAGCATTGTTTAGCATCATCTTAGTAAGATGATCTAAACCTCTAAAGAAATGTTCTATCTGGATGCATGCCGGCAAGCCATGGTTCGGACATTTCCTGATTAGTTCTTTAAATCTCTCCCACGCCTCGTGAACAGGTTCACGATCATATTGTCTAAAAGAGATGATCTCCTCTCTGATATCAGCGTGGCGAGTAGGTGGAAAGAATTTTGTTAAGAACTTCTCCACTAACGACCCCCATGTGGTGATGGATCCCGGTGGAAATGCATTCAGCCATGCTCTAGCTTGGTCCTTCAAAGAAAATGGAAAAAGTGTTAGTCTCAGAGCATCGTCTGTTATACCAGGTAATCGAAATGCATTTGCAATTTGAATGAATGATTTCAGATGATCATGTGGATCCTCATGTTCCTGCCCTCCAAAATGTCCAATTGTCTGCAACATTTGGAACATCATTGGTTTAAGCTCAAAGTTTGTGTGGGCTGGAATAGGGTTGACTATCCCTGAATCAAAGTTCAGAAAAGCCGTGGCGGCATATTCTCGCATTGCCACGTCTCTGTTGTCCGCCATCTGGATATGGTTGAATTCATCATTTCTTGCATGATCCCTCATATTACCGTTAACAGCAGGTGGATCAACCGGATCACGAGGTGGAATATCTGCCATTGATGTGCTTGTACTCTCTACCTCACTTTCAGGACTGATTTCACCTTCTCTCTCTTTTTGCTTTTCTAGTTGTTTTCGAAGTCTTTGCTCCTTTCGAGTTTTTCGAAGGGTCCGCTCAATCTCAGGGTCAAGGGGTAGAAGAAAAGATCTTGTGCTCATGCACTTTAACTTACCCTTGTGAGATAAACGACCAAAAATATAGAACAAAAACGGTGGATGGAAATTACACCCAACAACAATTCACAAAAATAAAAACTAAAAGAATTTTAAAATAATTTTAAAACTAAAGTCCCCGGCAACGGCGCCAAAAACTTGACTGGGCGTTTATGCTGAACGCACGCACTAAGCGTGGTAACAATTATATAGATGCAAGCGCACACCTGTCAGAGTAATATAAAATGGATGGAGTATCCAAGTATCGATCCTCAAGGACTTCTAAACAATTTCCAAACTCTAAAGTTTTAAAGAATAGTGAATGTTGGAATGAGTGATTCTTGTAAAATGGGAAGTGGTCACAAATAATGGTTTGGATTTGAGATTTGGACTTATAATGATAAAACCTAGCCCGAACTACTTCAAGTTAGCCAACAAAGAATCAAGGACATGCTAAGGACAATATGCTTTTTACTTTAGAAACCAACGACTACGCTTCTCACTTGACTTATGTCTAAGCAAGTTCAAAGTCCTAAGACATTCCCTAATATGTCTATTATGAGATATATCTTAGTTTTAGGATGGAAATAGTCGCAACCTCGGGTTAAGGTCCTATGTCTAGGCTACTTAAGCGGAACCCTTATGTCTAAGGCGCTCCTCTCCTCGGTTTAACCACTCAACAATGCAAATAAGCAACCTTTTCAGTATTGACTTGTTAAGACTTACAGTGGCCTTCTCTAAATCCTAACTTTTTGGGAAAACATGTTGAGCAATGAATGGAAAGCAAAAACACTACTTCTTAGCAACCCTTTTTAGACATAAAAGGCTAACTATCCATAACCGGGCTAGAGACGGGAATTTAGGAAGACATATTGAAGAAAATACAGCAAGTAAAACGGTTGAATGTGGAATGCATGTGTGAAAAACACAAGTTAACTAACGGAGAGTTTTTATCGGGACTGAGAGCTTCGCCCTTCTCTTTCAAGCAAGGGAGAGTGTCACGTGCTCTTTTCTCCAAAAACACAACTCTCTTAACTAAAAATAAAGTAAAGGCAAAGGGAAGATAAGCAAAGTGCTAGATTTTTATATATTTGAATAAGTAGAAAATAACTAAGTACAAATGGAAACAAAACAAAGCTCAATAAAAGAATGTAAAGTGCTCGGGATTTAAAAACGAAAAGCAACTAATGAAAGCAACTCAAAAGTACTTAGAAAGCAACAAAGAAACACTAAAAATGATCAAGAGAAGGAAGCAAGGCTTGATGAATTTGGTGGAGAAGTTGCTGGAATTTATAGCTGTGCAGAATTGGTTAGGTAGGTCCTAAAACGATGGTGAATCACCCATTTCCAACTCTTTTGACTGACCAAATCGTGCTCAAACTGATAGTGGAACACTTCTTCTACACGTATGCATCGGTTGGAACCACCAAAACGCATTGGAAGACGCGTTTCATTAAGGGCAAAGTTGGAAGAAAACCTGTTTTTCTGCAGGCTTCCCAGGCGCCTGGCGCCTCCCATGATGCTTTTTCGTCTTTTTGCTTCTTTTGATTAATTTGCACTCCCAAATGGTCCTAAAATGTCATAAATACAATATAAGCCATCCACAAACCATAGTATATGAATTTTGCATGAATTGGAACTCAAACGATCGAGAAAAATCCGAAACAAAGCTGAAACATAGTAAAAACAGCATCTAAAACCTTCTTTTTACGCATGTAAACAAGCGTAATCAGGTACGTTGGCATGATCCTCCGTTGCCGCCACCGACTCCCACCAATTTACTGCTTCCCCCAGAAGCATAAACACTGCTCTCCGGACCTTGAAATAGTCGGAGCATCCGAGATACACATAAAGGGCTTCCAACTCCCTGACCCATTCCTCGGCCGCAGTAGGCTTATCACTCACCTCGTTGAAAACGGGTGGCCCAAAGCGTTTGAAATCCCTGATAAACTGCACCTCCTCTTGCTGAATTTGTGCACGGCGAGGCTGTTGCACTTGAGCTCCACCAGCTCCATTCGCATTATCCAGCAATACTTGCAATGCCTCAGCTAGTAACACCACCTGAGGATTCACCTGGGGAACTCCCTGAGGTGCTGCCTGAGGAACCGGGGGTGCTACCCCTCTAGGAACTGCCGGGGGAACATTTGGATCCGCTGCTCCCTCACCCCTAGGATTCTGATCCTCGTGGTTGTGAGCTCTCGTGTTCCGCCGAAAAGCCATTGTCTAAAGGAATAGAGAAAAGAGCATCAAGGTCATTAACGCACTAATCGGGGCACAACACAATTGCAAAGTTCAAGCAAAGTCTATATAATGAACCAAGGAAACACGCCGACCTATCTAATATCAGTCAATAATAATATCTCAACCATAAGCAATGTAAGACATTCATGATCAAACAAACAGAACTAGGAAGCGTACCTGGTGATGACGAGGAGACTGACAAGGACCATACACTAACGACCTAGATTATAGGACAGTCTACAGGAACAACTCTGCTCTGATACCAATTGTAACGACCCAGAATTTCCCCCACACTTCTAGGTCACGTTAACTACCCAACTAATTAAACTTAACTCCAAACACGTCATGCCATCTCCCTATGCAACAATTATATAACATCAAGTTCCACTTCTCATCAATTCAACAATAAATCAAATTCATAGAATATCAATCAACAACATTCGTGGACACCTTCACGAGGCAAAATTTTATTCTTCAAACTAGGCAAAACTCAATGAATGGAAGAAAACTAAAATAGGCACCTACCCAGAAATAAATTTAACCACAAGTGGGAACCTCTCAATTATCCAAATACGAACAAACAGTTTATTAACCATAACATAAGGTCTTTACTAATAACTTCAGCTAAGCAAGAGCGACTAGTAGCCTATGGTCCTCGCTCGTCATGTCTCCTCCGTCTCATCACCATGGTCGCCAACGAGTCCTTCACCTGAAACAATAATTGTGTAGGGGGGGTGAGTATATAAAATATACTCCGTAAGTAGCCCTCACCAACAACACATACACATCATGCTCAACTAAATCATGAAACATTCATAATCATGCTTTTCAACACATTATGCATTCAAACATAGACATATTCTATAAAATCCGATGACAACCAGAACCAGGAACACATTAACTACCAACCTCTAGTCCCTCTAACATCTCAAGTATTTCTACGCTTATCACGGCTATCCTAGCCTTAAACAGTTAACTCCTTCGAGTAGAGTCGGCCCCTGACCATTTTTACCTAGAGCCCCGACACTACTGCATCGACCCTCGACCATTTTTACCTGAGGCCCCGATGACTTCACCATCTATTGGCCTTGACCATTTTTACCCAAGGCCCCAATAGCCTTCCTTCTAAAAGACTCCTCGCATCGAACCTCGACCGTTTTTACCCGAGGCCTCGATACTCAATTAATGACGTATCAGCCCCTGATCATTTATACCCGAGGCCCTGACACTCACTCATTCCTTTTCTCCAAGATTCCAACTCTCACCAGAGTCTTACTATATACTTTCTTAAACCATGACCCCTACATCTTTCAACTCACAAATACAATTCGGCATGCTTCCACAACACAAACAACATTCTAATAATGAAATAATAAACCAACGATGCTCTCACAATATAACTTTTCTTAACAACGACTCCACAATGAGTTTCGTCGCAACAAAGCATAACCAAACAAATTTTAAACTGTTGGAGTCCGACACAGTTCACCCAAAACACTTAATATCCAGCATCAATATTCAATAAGCATTACTAAGTATAATAACACACAAGACACGCCGAACAACTCATGCATATTCAAACAACAAACATTTCCACAGCAATACCCAGCAGTTTAGCAAAGCAGAAACCTCACCATTTTACCAACATATATCTAACACTACTCCAAGTATACGGATTAACACAACGAGAGTTATTTAGCACAATGACGTAACAAAATTAATATTAAACGCCACAAAACCAGCACATTAGAGACCATTTAACATACATTAACACACGCACACGCCCCTTGTCTACTAACCCACAACCGCGCCCTTAAGTTTTGCGTCGATCTCACACCTAAGCACTAAAACATAAAAATACAGCAAGTTACGTACACTATTCAGCCTTCGAAATTGATTCTAAAAGGGTTCAAATGACTCGTTACCCCCAAAATCGACTTCGTATAGGTGTAGGTCACCTAGATCTAGCTCGCCAAGGTGTGGGTAGCCTAAATCGGGCTTCAACAACAATGGGTAAGCGACAAACGTTGCTGGAACGAAGGGATCGCCGTGATTATGGGCTATCGGAATCACCGAACTGCCTTGACGTGTGCTGGCCGTGGGTTGCTACCGTATGCCGAAAAATAAAAGCGCTGCCGCTGCTGCTCGAACGCCACCGAGGAGAAGGTCGCGACGCCGCTGGATGGGTGGTTGGGACGTCGCTGCTGCTGTTCGATCCGAAGAAACGCCGCAGCTGCCACTGTTCGATCCGAATGAGCGCCGCCGCCGCTGCTGCCTTATCCGAAGAAGCGTCGCAGCGCCGCCGCTGCTGCTGTTTGATCCGAAGAAGCGCCGCCGCTTGTGGGTTGCTGTTCCACCGTCGTGTCGTCGTCGGCCACCGCTGCACCTCGCCGGAAAACGCACTTGTGGATGCCGAACTTTACAACAAGAAGGAGGGGGTGGTGGGCGGCTAGGGCAAGAATGAAGGAGAAGATGGAGCTTAGGGTTTTCCGTTTCTTTCCTTTTTTTTTTTGTTTTAAAACCAAATTAACCCGATAAAGGCCAACAAGTCCAAGCCCAAGAGAAAAGAAGTCCATCCCCTATTAAAACAAGACCCACCACACGGAGTCTGGTAAATATTAATTTAATTGGAGTTTAGAGCCCGATAAATATGTATATATTTAATTAAGAATTAATTTAAAAATTAAATGAAAAAGATCTCCTGATTCGATACTAACTAACCTGAAGGACTCGGGGCGTTACATAGTCATCACAAGAACCAGGCTGAGTTATGAGGGACCCTCACTTCCAGCTGAAGTAGACGATGTAACTACACCTGTTCCCTCATCCACTCCACCACAAGAAGAGAAGGAAGAACCAGTAAGTTCAAATGAGAAAGGCAAAGGTAAGCAAGTATTGCCCAGCATTACTCCACAGGTAGGTAATATTAAGATTCATCCACCTTTCCTCCACAGGTTAGTTAAAAAGAATAAGGATGGTCATTTTAAGTAGTTCTTTGAGATTCTAAAACATTTGCATATAAATATACCTTTCATAGATGCTTTCAAACAAATGCCTAACTACACAAAGTTTTTAAAAGACATCATATCTAGGCATACGAAACTAGGTGAGCATGAGACAGTAGCCTTAACAAAGTGTAGTAGTGATGCTCTAGGGAATTCATTGCTTGTTAAATGTAATGACCTAGGTAGTTTTACTATCCCTTGCTCAATAGGTGGTAAGAACTTAGGCAGAGTATTATGTGACTTAGGAGCAAGCATTAATCTTATGCCTATTTACGTCTTTAAAGAGTTAGATATAGGAGAAGCTTGTCCCACTACTGTCACTTTGCAATTAGCTCATAGGTCCATTAAGAAACCGGAAAGAAAAATAGAAAATGTGCTTGTTAAAGTCGATAAGTTTATTTTTCCCGCCAATTTCATAATTTTGGATTGTGAAGTAGATCTTGAGGTGCCGATCATTCTTGGAAGGCCACTTTTAGCAATTGGAGATACGATATTAAATGTTAGGAAAGGAGAGATCACGATGAAGGTCAATTATGAGCAGACCTTCAATGTCCTTGATACGATGCATCTCCCGGATGAAGTCGAGGAGTGCTCTACAATAGGGGCAATCTTGGATGAACTCCAGCAAATGATGGTGGAAGACTTAGAAGCAGATTTGGAGGCCGCAGAAAAAGAAGCGAAAATTGCATCTTGATAGCACACTTTGTGAGCTACATTTCATGAGATTTATATTGAAATTATTTTTTATTTTTCGTTTCTTCGTGAAAAATTTAAGCACATAAGATATATTTTTCAGGAATAAAGTATCGGGAGGAAACTAGACTTATTTGCATCAAAATGAGAGAGAAATCGGAATCAAAGTGACCAAGATGGAATAACAACAAAATTTGAAGCCAAAAACCCGAGAAGATAGCGCCACGGCGCTGGCCTAGAGCGCTGTGGCGCTCTAAAGTTGAAATTTCACGTTTTGTGAATAGTGTAGTGCCATGGCCCTATGTGTAGCACCATGCTGCTGCCACGCCAACTTTTTATAAAAATACGGTTGTGCAGTCGCCGAGATCAGGGAGTTTGGAAGAGGTTTTTTGGCAGTTTGCCTTTTTGGCCAATTTGAAGGGCAAAGACCATTGGAGAGCTTGGAAAAGTGATTTTCAAGGCTCCGGATCGTGGAGGTCGCTTCGGGAACGGACGATTGACATGCCGAACATAGTTTCTTTTCCTTTCCCTAGAATTTTCTAGTTTTGTTATGGACTTCTCATTGTGATCTCACTGTTTCCATTGAATATGAGAAGCTAAACCTCTTATCTTAGGGATTGATGTAGCCATTAAACTTTATGCATTAATTGTTTAGTTTTCTTGGTTGAATGTTTATGAATGTTATATTTATGCTTCTATATGCTTAATGCCTTGAATCTAGTAGCCATAGATTGATTGATTTTAGACATGAAATCTTATGCTCAGGAGAGGTGGTTTTGAGTTAGAACTGGGATGCATAACTAAAGGGGTTTTAAGATCGGGAGATTTAGAAGTCCTTTAGAAGTCGTTAGAAGACTTGATCAATAAAGCCTTTACTTGTTATATAGAAACTAGATAGGGATATTGGTTTCATAATTGGTAAGGATAATTAGCTTACGCTCGGGAGAGGCAGTTGAAATTTGAGAGTTCTTGGCCTATAGAATTAATAATTCGTTCAATCTTGAGTAATTCAGTAGTTGGTTCATAGATTCAATAGGTGAAACCAATTCCATAGGACCTTTCTCCGTATTGTTTTTATCTTTGTTATTGCATGTTTATTTCCTTTGATTATATTCTCCCATTTGATTTTGATTCTCTAAATAAAATTGAGCGATTTAGAAATCCAATCTAGAGGACGATATCGGTATTGACTTACCACTTTATTAAGACTTGACCCGTACACTTGCCGTAAGCAATTTCTGCTACACGCATGGTGTAATTTTGCCACAATTTGAGCGTTTTGATTTTTTGCAGCCAACTATAGCGAATTTGAAAGCCATGCAACCTTCCATTATTGAACCTCCATAATTGGAGAAGAAGCCCTTACCTTCTCATTTAAAATATGCATATTTGGGTTTAAATGATACTTTGTCGTTTATCATTTCTTCTTACTAAACTAATGAACTTGAATCTTTGTTTTTTCAGGTATTGACTAAGTACAAAAGGGCTATTGAATGGACCATAGCGGACATAAGAGGAATTAATCCTACTTTTTGGATGCATAGAATCATCGTAGAAGAAGAAGCCACCAATTCTATCGAGTGCCAAAGGAGGATCAACCCCAAAATGAAAGAGGTGGTCAAGAAGGAGATCATAAAATGGTTAGACACTGGGGTGATCTACCCCATTTCTGATAGCAACTGGGTTAGCCCGGTTCAATGCGTTCCCAAGAAAAATGGTATGACAATGATTACCAATGATAACAATGAGTTGATCCCGACGAGGATGGTAACTGGTTGGAGAGTGTGTATGGACTATCATCGCCTAAACAAGGTAACTCGAAAAGACCATTTTCCATTACCCTTTATTGACCAAATGCTTGATCGTCTTGCAGGAAATGAGTGCTATTGTTTCCTAGACGGGTATTCTGGTTACAACCAGATTACAATAGCTCTGGAGGACCAAGAAAATACCACTTTCACATGTCCCTACCAGACATTTGCGTTCCGGAGGATGCCGTTTGGTCTTTGTAATGCTCTCGCCACCTTCCAAAGATGCATGACTGCTATTTTCTCTGATATGCTAGAAAAAACGGTAGTGATATTAATGGATGACTTTTCTGTGTTTGATGAATCTTTTGAATTTGTTTACAAAATCTAGAGGATATTTTAAAAAGATGTGAAGAGACTAACCTTGTGCTTAATTGGGAGAAGTTCTATTTTATGGTACGTGAAGGAATAGTCTTGGGTCACAATATTTCAGGAAGAGGAATTGAGGTCGATAGGGTCAAGATAAACTTGATTGCCAAACTACCTCCTCCCACTATTGTAAATGGTGTTAGAAGTTTCTTAGGACACGCGAGTTTCCATTGCCGTTTTATAAAAGATTGTGGGAAAATGTCTAAACCCTTGTGTAAGTTGTTGGAAGTGGATCGACCCTTTGTTTTTGTTGAACGTTGTTTGAAAGCTTTTGAGACACTTAAAAATGCACTTAGCTCAGCAGCTATCATAATTGAACAAAATTGAAACTTGCCATTTGAAATAATGTGTAATGCAAGTGATTTTGTTGTAGGTGCGATGTTGAGTCAACAGAAAGGTAAAGTTCTTCATCCTGTTTATTATGCAAGTAAAACCTGGAATAGTAGTCAGTTAAACTATACTGTCATTGAGAAAGAACTTTTGGCTGTTGTTTCGCATTCGACAAGTTTCGTTCATATTTGATTGGCACTAAAGTGATAGTTTTTACGGATCACTCTACATTAAAATACTTGTTTGCTAAAAAAGAAGCTAAACGTAGGTTGATTAGATAGATCTTGTTGCTATAAGAGTTTGACTTACAGATAGAAGATAGGAAAGGAATAGAAAACCAAGTAGCGGATCATCTATTTAGGCTAGAATCTTCTTTGCAACATGACAGTTGTGATATTAAGGAGCATTTTGTCGATGAACATCTGTTAGCTATTTCTGAAGTCCGTTGGTATGCTGATTATGCAAACTATCTGGTTAGCAATATAATTCCTAATTACTTGAGTAAGCACCAGATAAAGAAGTTCTTTCATGATGTTAGGTTTTATAGATAGTGTAACGCCCCAGGAATTTCACCATTTCCAAACAGGGACCGTTACTAAGACTACCTAAAATTTTCACATAAACCAGAGAATTTTCTTCACAACAATACTAAGCAATAAAGCTACCACACTTCTCCTGCGCCACTCTGATTTTTAACACTCACGAGAGCTTGAACAATTAGAACAACAACACTAAAGGTTTAAGAGAAACTCACATCCTATACAGATAAACCATTTAATGCCGACTTCACATTAACCAAACCCTTCAAGGAAACCTTTACTAACTATAAACCATCCACTAAATGAATATTAACATCTCGAATGGCAATGAAGCAATAACTAATTCAAGTACGAATCAACTTAAACAAATGTATACATAAATATCCTAAGTAGGTTACAATCCCGTAGTTCAAGAAGCTAACGAAATTAATGCTCTGAAATGAATAACGAATCGGCAACCTTACAACATCCTTTAGACAATAAAACCAAACAAAATCAACCATTAACATCTCAACTACAAGATTAAATGGCCACAACTATCCTAACTAAAAGAAATTAAATGCACGCAGCATAGCTAATGGTCTTTCCGATCAAGCCTCCTCCTCGCCATCACCATCCCAAGAGCTAGTTCGATACCTGCAAACTGGAGGGGAAAAAGAGGGATGAGTACAACCACAGTACTCAGTAAGCAGCCCTTATCTGAAGGGTGACGCACAAACAACATACTTATCAAGGAAACAACGTGTCATGCTTATTAAAGAATCAACATATCATGCTTATCAAATCTCTCAAGCTTTGAATAAATAGAAACATATCACAAGAAGCAGTTTATGCAAACGTTTAACTATACATGTACCGTACATGTTAGACTCATCATGCTCAACCAAGTCATGAAACATTCATAGTCATGCTTTTCATCATATTATGCAATCAAACATAGACACATTCTATAAAATTCGGGACAACCACAACCAGGAACACATTAACTACCAACCTCTAGTCTCCCTAGCGTCTCAAGTACCTCTACGCTTATCACAGCTATCCTAGCCTTCCACAGTTAACTCCTTCGAGCAGAGTCGGCCCCTGACCATTTATATCCAAGCCCCGACACTGCTGCATCGGCCCTTGACCATTTATACCCGAGGCCCCGATGACTTCACCATCTATTGGCCCTTGACCATTTTTACCCAAGGCCCCAATAGTGTTCCTTTCAAAAGACTCCTCGCATCGACCCTCGATCATTTATACCCGAGGCCTCGACACTCATCCTTATCCAATATTGGTGTATCGACCCTCGACCGTTTTTACCCGAGGCCTCGATACCCAATTAGTGACATATCAGCCCCCGACCATTTACACCCGAAGCCCTGACACTCACCCATTCACTTTCTCCAAGAATCCAACTCTCACCAGAGTCTTACTATATACTTTCTTAAGCCACTACCCCTGCATCTTCCAACTCACAAATATAATTCAGCATGCTTCCACAACATAGACAACTTTCTAATAATGAGATAACAACCCAATCATGCTTAATATCCAACATCATTATTTAACAAGCATTACTAAGTATAATAACTCACAAAACCAGCCGAACAATTCATGCATATCCAGGCAACAAACATTACCACAGCAATACTCAACAGTTTAGCAAAGCAGAAATCTCACCATTTTCATCGACAAACATCCAACACTACTCCAAGTATTTCGACTAACACAACGAGAATTATTTAGCACAATGACGTAACAAAATTAGCATTAAACGCCACAAAATCAGCACATTAGAGACCATTTAACATACATTAACGCATGCACACGCCCCTTGTCTACTTACTTTGTTATGTCTCAAAACTCTCACAAGAGTCCTACTTGCTACTACGCCATGCTTCATGCATCAACAATCTCATAACAGTCCAACATGCGATACTCCAAAATGATCATATGTAAAAACCAATCAATTTTAAATAGTCCAGCATGATCCAACAGCTCCAACAGGAATCGTTCACATAAAAGGCACAACCAACAACTTAACCAAAGTATAATTGATAGATACCAGCATACATCAAACACAACTGATTTCTCATAAATATTCAATATGCTTTCGAAACAACAGCTTATAGTACCGGTATACAAATTCCATTATGAAAACCAATTAGAACATTACAACAATTCAATCATAGTCATTCAAGATTACTTGGCTACAATTTATTCACACAACCACATAATTTTCCCAAGATATATCAACCGTTTTATCAACAATGACGTTTACTAAATGATAACGACGACAAGCAACATGCAAATATCACACATGGGCACACGAGCAAACAACTATATCATATCAGCACACAACAACCAATCCCTCCAGTAAGAAACTACTTACCACAAAGTCCCAAACCACTACTAAGCACGTCGAAGGGTTCCTAAATCCAAAAGCAAACCAAACTTGATTAGAGTTCATGTTAGAAACACTTAGTTTGCATCGAAACTAAGTTTAGGTGATCTATTACCTATTATCTCACCCTAAAACCTCTTGGTTAGGAGTGGGTTGACGACGAGGATGTTCGAGCTCCAAAATTCGACTTCGAATGGCCTTAGGCTTGCTGATTCGATGTGAAACAGTTATGGGTAATGCTGATTTGGGTCCAGTTAGAGGTGGGTCAGTGCCGAACCCATGCCGAATAGAGTGGGTATCATGAATCCAGCTCCTATTACGTGTGGGTAACAGTCTAACGTCGCCGGAAGGGAGCAAACGCCATAGATCGGAGTTGTCCGCCGCAGATCTGGTCGTGGAGGGAGGATCGACGCCGTGGTTCGTCGGAGATCTCGAGTGTCACCACTGCCAAGACAACAGAAACGTGAAGACACCGCCGTTGTAACCGTTCGCGATGATGCGCCGCCATTGGCTACTTCAAATCGACGCCGGAGCTGCTGTCTGCTCGAGCCGCCGACGAGAGAAAACGCACCACTGGCTACGCTCGCCGCCGGGAGAAGCGTTGTTGACGGCGGTGCTGCACGGGTCGCCGGCGGTGAGGGATGGTTGGGGGTGGGGGCGGCTGCAATGGTGAAGAGGAAGAAGAAGAAATCGGGGGGGGGGGGGGGGGGCAGCTACAAGGAAGAGGGAAGAGGCAGAGATGAATTCTAGGTTTGTTTCCTTTTCTTTTTCTTTTTGTTTTAATTTACATTCTTTTTGTTTTAATCCCTTTTTCTTTATTTTGTTTTAAACCTAAAAGCCCAACCCCTTATTCTTAAAGGAGGCCCAACGAAATAACACAATGACCCAAAACAAAAGCCCAATAATTATACTTTAGAAATAAAAATAAACCCCACAACAACCCGAAACAAAATAATTAACTTAAACTCTAAAACCCAAGAATAATAATTCAAAGAAAAGTAGAATTTAGGAAGGAAAATCCTAAAACTCGTGAATTTAAAATTTAACTAAAAATCTCCTCACAGGTCGAGAACTTAAATTATCTTAATCCAATGAAATTAAACATAATTCTAATTTAGCCAAAAATTAGAATTTCAAAGTTAGAAAATCCAAGAATTAAAGTTATCAACTTAAGGAAAAATCCAAAGACACTATTTATCTCTTAAAATAAACGAGTCAGAGAACGTGGGGCGTTACAGATAGGATGGACCTTTCTTATTTAAACTAGAACCTGACAATATTATTCGCAGGTTTTTTGCTGAGTATGAACAGAAGGAGATTCTAGAGGCGTGCCACGAATCATTATATGGAGGACATTTTGCTGGATGTAAGACTGCGGCAACGGTTCTCCAAAGGGATTTATTTTCGCCGTCATTATTTCGAGATGCTCACATATTCGCTCAACGTTGTGACCGCTGTCAAAGATCAGGTAACTTGACACGGAAACATGAGATGCCCTTAAACCCAATACTGGAAGTTAAACTTTTCGATGTTTGGGGCATCGACTTCATGGGTCCGTTCCCACCTCCATTCAGTAAGAATTACATTCTCTTGGCTATTGATTATGTCTCGAAATGGGTTGAGGCTCTGACCACCCCTACTAACGATGCCAAGGTAGTTTCTCTCTTCTTGCAGAAATTTATCTTCACTAGATATGGTACACCTAGATGCTTGATTAGTGATGAGGGCACACACTTGTTAAATAGAGCAGTAAGTAATTTGCTGAAAAAGTGTAACATTCATCACAAGATTGATGCTGCATATCACCCTCAAACTAATGGATTAGCAGAAGTATCAAATAGGGCAATAAAGTCAATTTTAGAGAAGGTTATGAATGTGAATAGGTAGCATTGGGCTATTAAACTTGATGATGTTTTGTGGGTGTATAGAACTGCTTTTAAAACTCCATTAGGCATGTCCCCTTATCGCATTGTTTTTGGTAAAGCATGTCATCTTCCATTATAACTAGAACATAGAGCATTTTGGGTTTTGCGAAAATTAAAATTTGATTATGTTGCTGCAGGTGAAGCAAGATTGCTCCAGTTACATGAGTTGGATAAGTTTCGTTAGTTTTCTTATGAGAATGCCAAGATGTATAAAGAACAAACCAAAAAGTGGCATGATAAAAAGATAGTGGACAAGAATTTAGAACCTGGAAACTTAGTTTTGCTATTTAAGTCTAGATTAAGGTTGTTTCTAGGTTACCTTAAGTCTAGATGGTCGGGCCCATTCGCAGTTGAACATGTTTATCCACATGTAGCGGTGGATTTAAGGGGCTCCGAAGGTAATATTTATAAGGTAAATGGGCATCAGGTCATGAAATATTATGATGAGTATATTGACAGACGTAAAGCTTCTGTATTACTGAAAGACCCGTGAAAAAAATAGTGGAAACAGTCCCTCAGACAGTTTTGGGGGCTTTTTTATGTAAAATATTTTGTCTTCTTTTTGCAAAATTTTTTACATTTTCTTTACTGCTTTTCTTGTATAGATTCAAATCTAATTTTTGTTTTTGCATTTGAATTTTGTAGGATCAAGATTAGACCCATGTCAAAATTGCGCCCGACGCAAATTAAGAAGCATAACTCGATTTTTTAAATTTTGGGCTTGAATTCCGTGGGCTTTTTTTAGGTTTATGTTTAAATGGGCTTTGGGTTTTATTTTAAACCAAAAAGAGGCCTAATAATAAACCCTATTATGTTTTTAACATGTTTTAAAACATAAACTAAAATCCACGGATTTCAAAACCCCCATTCACGATTTTTCACCAAGATTTTCTCACTTGTTTTCAAATATTTTCTCAAGAAATCTCAAAGAATCTCAAAGTCTCTCTCATCTCTCTCTTTTTCGGCAATCTTAGGGTTTATTCGATGGATTTTTTTTTGTTGATCGTGAAGCAAGCTCGAGAGTCATGGAAGGTTCTTCTTCCTCCAAGCCACACAACAAAGAGAAGGAGAACAAGAACGTGTTGTTGCCTCCACCAACTAAACCGGGTATAATTCCTCTTGAACCTCCTAGGATTTCGCATGAAAAGCTAGTTTTTGATGTTAGGGAACAAAGAAGAAAATATGAGGAAGCTATAAGAATGAACCCTAGGAGAAATCTATTCAAAGGTGGTACAAATTCTGAAAAAATCAATATGAAATCTAATGATGCTAGGGTTAATAAAGAGGGTCATAGTGAGAAGAAATTAGGGAAGTTAGTAACATCCATCTTCGAAAAAATCAATCTTTAGAGGAAAAAGGTACTATTTTAGATGAGGAACTTGCTAGACTTCATGAGAGAGCGGAGATGTTCAATAAAAATAAGGAAATCAGGGAAAAAGGAAATGAAAGAGTTTATGCTAAAATTGCGGAACTAAACATAAAATGGCAAGAATTTATGGAAAACTCTAGGAAAGTGAGTGGGGAGATTCAACTCGAGTTACATAGTATGAGTATACGTCGTAGGTTGAATTCTCCTCAAGATAATCCCGTTTCCGAGTATTTATAACTATCTATCCCTCCCCCTCTTTTCACTACTATTTCTGTACATGTCGAAGGTCAAGACCAGATTAGTGAAGACTATAAACACGACAGGGAGCCCTTGGAGCATTCAAATTCGGCCACGGTTGAAATTCAGTGCCAAATTGCACCTGGCTCAATTTTTGATGAGACTCCACTCGCGATTCTACAAGGTATTTTGTCTCTATCTTTTCCAGATCCTATCTTGACTAAAAAGCCCCTAGTTTTTTATGTTTCAGAGTATGAAAGGATAGCGTCAAAAGTTTCTAAAATTTTGGTGGCTTTGAATGAAGTGGGGGGCGAAGATCCCTTGGAGGATGATGGAACCAGTGGGTCAGCACAAGAAATAATGGACATTGAGGGAGAAACTGAAGATCTTGGAGAATCACCCCAAGAAGTGCATGGAGATGAGTTTGAGGATGAAGAAGAAAATAACGATATCTCTCAATATAAAGTGAGAGTATGAACTCCGGTGCACCAATTTCAACAAGATAACTAGGAGCGCCCTGCACAAGAGTAAGAAGGAACATCTGGTCCTGTGGATGTCCCTAATGAGGCCAGGGAAGAGTCCTCTCCATCTTCTTCTTCAAAAGGTAGGTCCATTCATTACCAAGTTTGAATGTTTCTGACCCCAACTTTGTTGCTACTGCAAATACCTTAGAGGAAGAGGTGTGCTTTACCCACGTGGTGAAGAAAGCACGAAAGAATAAAAATGTTGCATAAATTGTGCCTGGTGCAATTTACAAGCCTAGGACTCGAGCCGTTGTAGCACGTTTGGCTGCCCAAAGAGAGGCTGAGGCTGGTCCATCTAAAAAAGCCAAGAGGGCTAGAGTGCAAAGAGGGGTAGAAGAGCCACTTGAGGAGGCTAACGAAGAAGAGCACGATTCTACCGAACAAACTCCATCAAGAGTAAAAAGGGTGAGATTGGAAGTGAGGAGGCCGAACTTCATGTCACGTGATATCCTACTTGAGAGAGGCTTCGATGAAGCACAATAGTCCATACCAGAATGTGTTAGGAGGAGGCTTGTGGAGAATGGTTGGGAGACATTGTTTGCCCCAACTACACGTGTATCTGAGGCCTTGGTCAAAGAGTCTTACACTGCCATCAATCCTAACCGAGGGGATGTAGTCAGAGTACGGGGTAAAGTGGTAAAATTATCGCCTTCCATTATTAATACTCACTATGGTTTGTTGGATGTCTTTAATTCAATAGGTATTGAAATTTTGGTGCATCCATCCAATGAGCAAGTGGAGGAGGCGCGTAGACTTATTTGTCGCCTACACAAGACTTGGACCATCTCAACAACGAAGGAAGCTTCCTTAAAGCCCCTCGACTCAATGAGCAAGCGACAATTTGGACATATGTGGGGAAGAACCTGTTGATCCCCGCTTCTCATGATTCCTCCATTAAGCGCAATAGGGCGATGATGGTGCACATCTTGACAAAGAGTATTGAGTTCAACTTTGGTGAACTCGTAAGAAATGAGATACGGAGTTGCTTGGAGAAAATGGTAGGTTCACTTGTTTTTCCTGGACTAATAACTGAGTGTGTTTGCAGGCTGGAGTAGAGGCTGATGATGAGAATGTAGTGACAACCAAGAAGCTGGTCATATCCCTACGGAGAGTTCAGGGATATTCACTTGTTCGAGAGGAAGATACTCCCACATTATCGTCACGGATCCAGAGACCCGAGGAGTGGTAACTAGGGAGCAATATGACGAGCTTAGGCACAAGTACGAGCTTATTTTGCCTACTCAACATGCCACATGTGAGTTCCTCAATAAGGTATACGGTGATGAAGCACCTTCTTTCCTCGATAAGTTTGCGACCAACTTACCATCTTCTTCCCGTCTTCCTACTGATCGATTCCACTGACGATGATTCTTCAGATGATGATTATAGGAGTATCTCTCTCTACATACTATGATTACTATATATGTTGATCTTGATCTTGTATATTAGGTTAGTTTATTTTGGTTGTTTAGTTTAGTTTGCATGTTAGGTAATTTAGTTTAGGTTTAGTTTTAGGATAGTTCTTGGGATGTATGTTGTGCTGTTAGGAATGTATATAAGTTCTATTTTTGCATATGTTTAAAGTTCAAGCTTTCATGCTTCTTTCTTCTAGCTACTAGCTTGTCCTTAGCTTCTTCAATGCATCTTTTCTAATCTCTCAACATGTTCAACTTTTTAATGAAATGCTTTCCTTTGTTCTTTGTTTTTTGGTCATGTCGATGATGATAATTAAGGGCATGGATAGGTTAGATTTCATAGTTTTATGATCAAGCCATAAGTCATTTTCCATTCTTTTTGTTTTGGTTATAAAACTATGTCCTGCTTCTTTTTATTTTAAAACCTAAACGTTTTCATTGCTTTGGAACTCCTTCTACATGAGTTTTTGATCTGCCAAAGCAGCAGCAAGTCATGAGGCAACCGAAGTCCCCGATATCCACAGGAGGCAATGAACGCCAAGATGACCGAGGAAACCTCAGACTTATCGGCATCAACAAAGAAAGGTCGTGGGATCGACTCGAGCCATCAGAGAAGTTGTAAGCCATAAGGAGAAGGAATTCGACCTTAAAGAATTGATAGACTAGGCCGACTCTCTGTTCACGAAGGAAATAATGGGACAAAAGGTCCCTCCAAAATTTAAGCTCCCAACTATAAAGCAATTCGACGGGTCAGCCGACCCGATAGACCACCCCGAAGACTACCGAGAATGGATGAACATCTATGGGGTGACCAAGGCCATTAGATGCTGATTGTTTTCTTTTACCCGAAGTGGCTCGGCCAGGGTATGGTTTCGACAGTTGAAGCGAGGGTCAATTTCAAGTTTTAAAGACCTGGCTAGGGCGTTCATGACACAGTTCGTGGGAGGATGAAACCGAGGTTGACCAGTAGCTTATCTCCTGACCATAATGTAAAGAGCAACAGAGAGCCTCGAAGACTACGTGGCTCGGTTTAATGAGGAAACGCTACAAGTTGAAGGACTAACTAACGCGGTATTGCTGCTAGCTTTCATGACTAGCATAAAATATGAGCACTTGTCGTTCTCGTTCGGAAAGAAAACTCCGAGTACCTTTTCAAAAGCACTGAGCCGAGCCCAGAAATATATCAGTGCTGGGGAATTCTTTCACTAAAAAAGAACTCCCGAGGGCAAACGGGCTGAGTAGAAAAGAGACATATCAGGGGAAAACCAACATGGGTCAAGATGGGACAGAAGAGAGGCTAAGCGAGATCAAACTAACCAACGGGATCAGTCCCGAAAGTTCAAGAAATACACTCTGACTACGGTCCCACTCAAATAAGTGCTGATGGAGATTAAAGACCAAAAACTACTCAGATGGGCGAAGAATGAAAGCGCCGCCAAACAAACGAAGCAATGGGTGATATTGCCTCCTTCATCGTGATCACAACCATATGACACAAGACTGCTTTGACTTTAGGGAAGAAGTGGAGGATCTCATTTGGAGAGGATACCTTAAAGAGTATGTAGATGATCCCAAGGCGACCCCGAGCGACAAAAGCGATAAACGCGACAGCAAGTCCCTTGCCAGGGAGATACAGACAATACTGGGAGGTCCAACGGAGAAAGAGTCTGGCAGGAAAAGAAAGGCGAGTATGCAAGAGGCTAGGGCAAGCCCGGGGCAGCATGACATAAAACAACGAAACCAAAAGGTATAAAAGTGTTGGTCATGGCCAATGTGTTTGAAACCTATGGAAATTGGGGGTAGGCGAAGCAACTACACAAAGTTAGAGCCTTAGGCTAATAAGACTAATGGTGAAAGCAAACCAATAGTGATGCCAAAAGAGATTTAATTGAAAATTCCAAGACTCTAGGGCATGACCAGAACCAGGGCATGACCAGGTCAACGACATGAACAAGTCTCGATCGAGCAAGTGTCTGCCGACCAGGTCTCTACTATTGAGCAAGTGTTTTCCACCGACCAGACATATTTTGCCAACCAGGCCTATTCTTCCGACCAGGGCTATTCGGCCGACCAGGCCTATTTTACCGATTTGGCATCTTCTACCGACCAGGTCTCTTCCGCCGACCAGATTGGATAATTGCACGACAGCAAATGTCTGCAGCACATAGTAGCAGGAACTACTTGGAAAACCAGACTCGATCTCCAGAAACTGTGCTCGACAAGGAGAAGCCACTTAGTCGACACTAGCAGATAGAAGAAAGCGACATAAAAGAAAACGACAAAGCTTGAAGTACTTGAGAAAATTTTCGTTCGATACTTTAAACAAAACCTCCTCAAGCAGAGGCCAGGTGAGTAACAATGGTCAATAAACTCGAATTGGGACAGACCTTGAAGTAGGCCGATAAGCTAGAAGCCGGTTAGGGTTGACTTTTTTTATGTAGAAACATGTGTCGGTAGGCATGTTTGACCACGTTTTTTACTTCTTTCCCATTATTATTTGCCAAGAAGGACCACATATTCTTAAAGTAGAAATACATAGAACATTTCAGAATAAAAGTCCTGGTACTTAAGGAAAAATATGAGAAAATAACGGTAAAAGTTGGAAGAAAATAACAGAATTTTGTTTTTTGCAGGAAAATGCGCCTGGCATAATTTTGAAGACTATTTTGGCAAAACGTGCGTTTTAATTAATGAGGGGCAGAGAGGACATTTCCAACATGTTCAAACATGTCCCAAACCGTGAGCCAAATCCAAGTGAGGTGGTTAGGTGAATCTCAATCCATTTCCACCAAAACTGGTGGGGAGTTTTAACCAACCTATGGTGCTATAAAAGGAAGCCATCCCTCCAATAGAAATCCATCCCTTCCAAGCTTCATTTCATCTTCTTTTAGTTGCTCTCTAGTTGTATAACACGTTTTTAGGGTTTATGTTCATGTTCTAGTTGTACGTTTCTTTGTTTTTCACTCTTTTACCTTTTGTATTGCTTTTAATTCAACTTACTTCCGTTCTTTGTTCATTCTGTTCTTTTAAAGTTCTTTAGCGAGTTTTAACTCCCCTCACGGTCGAGAGAGAAGAGGGTCAAGTTATAACTCATTGTATGGCTTATTTATTCATTTAAATTCAATGAAAAATACTTTCTTTCTGTTTTCGTGCATTTACTTTCCTTTAATTATGTTCTAAATTAGTCAAAATGATTTGATTTTCAACACGCTCGGGATTTTAGCCAGATTGGCCCTGACACTTTTTTGGGTTGGTTTCTAAAAACTTCTCTTTGCATCTTTTTTCCATTCGACCGGTGGGAACCTCATTTATACACCAAAGTCCAACCTTGGGAAAGGTGAGTTAGGTAAAATAATAGGAAACCAATATGGGATGTGACTTAGGCATAAGCGTATAAAACATGGTCCTAGACATAGGCCCTCTGAGTTGGTAGATATTCTCTAGGATTGTAATCACACATAGGCATATGATTGTAAGTTACCCTAACCTCTACAGCAACCAAAAGAGGTAGTGAAAGAGTAGAACACAAATCCCTATAAAAGTTACGAATTGCGCCTGGTACAATTTCCCCAACACAGTGTGTTTTCCATGTTTTGCATCAAGACTAAGGTAGGAAGCAAAGAGGTTAAGTTTTATTAAATTGCTTGCTAGTTAAAACCCCAAACATCAACATTTCACCACTATTTTCTTCATAAATCACAATTGCATATTTGAAATATTCACTTCTTTAAAATTATTTTGTAAGCAACAAGTCCCTGAGGATCCGACCTTGGATTATTACCAAGTATTACTTGTGACCGTGTGCGCTTGCACGTGTCTCTAAACTCAAGGTATAAAACCATTGGTGAAAGCCAAATAGGTAAGAAACCTAAGAGTAAACCCTGGGGTATAAAACCATGGGCAAAAGCCAAACAAGTTGGAAACCCAAGGGTGGTACCGCTGGCTCAGCTAAAATCTAACGGTTAAAACTAACCATATAGTAGAGCCCAAGAAACTTGACCATAGCCAACTACAACAAGAGTATGGGGGCGTAGAACACGACTTCCCTGGGCAAATATCCGGTCAATAAAGGCCTAGCATGGTCAAAACATAAAGTAAGAGCCTAGGGTATAAAATCATTTGGCAAAGCCAAGCAGGTTAGAAACCTAGAGTATCGTCGCTAGCTTAGCTAAAATTTAGATCTTAAAGCCAAAATCTAACTTATAGACAGGTTCAAGAGACTTGACCATGACCAGACATCTTAAGAACATAGACGTCGTAGATGATACTGATTACGCTTGTTTACATGCGTAAAAAGAAGGTTTTAGATGCTGTTTTTACTATGTTTCAGCTTTGTTTCGGATTTTTCTCGATCGTTTGAGTTCCAATTCATGCAAAATTCATATACTATGGTTTGTGGATGGCTTATATTGTATTTATGACATTTTAGGACCATTTGGGAGTGCAAATTAATCAAAAGAAGCAAAAAGACGAAAAAGTATCATGGGAGGCGCCAGGCGCCTGGGAAGCCTGCAGAAAAACAGGTTTTCTTCCAACTTTGCCCTTGATGAAACGCGTCTTCCAATGCGTTTTGGTGGTTCCAACCGATGCATACGTGTAGAAGAAGTGTTCCACTATCAGTTTGAGCACGATTTGGTCAGTCAAAAGAGTTGGAAATGGGTGATTCACCATCGTTTTAGGACCTACCTAACCAATTCTGCACAGCTATAAATTCCAGCAACTTCTCCACCAAATTCATCAAGCCTTGCTTCCTTCTCTTGATCATTTTTAGTGTTTCTTTGTTGCTTTCTAAGTACTTTTGAGTTGCTTTCATTAGTTGCTTTTCGTTTTTAAATCCCGAGCACTTTACATTCTTTTATTGACCTTTGTTTTGTTTCCATTTGTACTTAGTTATTTTCTACTTATTCAAATATATAAAAATCTAGCACTTTGCTTATCTTCCCTTTGCCTTTACTTTATTTTTAGTTAAGAGAGTTGTGTTTTTGGAGAAAAGAGCACGTGACACTCTCCCTTGCTTGAAAGAGAAGGGCGAAGCTCTCAGTCCCGATAAAAACTCTCCGTTAGTTAACTTTTGTTTTTCACACATGCATTCCACATTCAACCGTTTTACTTGCTGTATTTTCTTCAATATGTCTTCCTAAATTCCCGTCTCTAGCCCGGTTATGGATAGTTAGCCTTTTATGTCTAAAAAGGGTTGCTAAGAAGTAGTGTTTTTGCTTTCCATTCATTGCTCAACATGTTTTCCCAAAAATTTAGGATTTAGAGAAGGCCACTGTAAGTCTTAACAAGTCAATACTGAAAAGGTTGCTTATTTGCATTGTTGAGTGGTTAAACCGAGGAGAGGAGCGCCTTAGACATAAGGGTTCCGCTTAAGTAGCCTAGACATAGGACCTTAACCCGAGGTTGCGACTATTTCCATCCTAAAACTAAGATATATCTCATAATAGACATATTAGGGAATGTCTTAGGACTTTGAACTTGCTTAGACATAAGTCAAGTGAGAAGCGTAGTCGTTTGTTTCTAAAGTAAAAAGCATATTGTCCTTAGCATGTCCTTGATTCTTTGTTGGCTAACTTGAAGTAGTTCGGGCTAGGTTTTATCATTATAAGTCCAAATCTCAAATCCAAACCATTATTTGTGACCACTTCCCATTTTACAAGAATCACTCATTCCAACATTCACTATTCTTTAAAACTTTAGAGTTTGGAAATTGTTTAGAAGTCCTTGAGGATCGATACTTGGATACTCCATCCATTTTATATTACTCTGACAGGTGTGCGCTTGCATCTATATAATTGTTACCACGCTTAGTGCGTGCGTTCAGCATAAACGCCCAGTCAGATACAACCAGGCAACAAGACTCTCAAAATAGAGGTCTCGACATTGTCACTCACCATTCATCTTGAGAGAAGGTGGCAACTGTTATGAATCGATCAAAGAAACGGGCCTCTCCAGACTAGAGAGGCCCAACCAAGTAATGATAAAGGGAAGACCAAGTCGATCGGGTCGGCTCCGACCCATGCTCGGCCCATTGGTCGGGTCTACTTTCTCTCCTCTCCTAGTGGTTGTGGTGCCCCGGTCCATGTATCCTTGTAATCTAACACCAATGGATTGAATGGGCTCAATAAGAAGGTAGCATTGGCCTTTTCCAACACTTGCAATGGTAGTTTTGGCAAAAGCCGATTCCGGATATTCCAACACCTGCAGATGTACTCTCGAAATTATGAGATCAGACAACCAGAAGAGCATCATCTCGAGAGTGGGGCAACTATTCTGAGATTGGATCCGGCCAAGGAAATGGGCCTCTACATACCAGAAAGGCCCAAACCCAGCCATTGACCGAGCGAATCGAGGCTTGGTCCCAACGTCGGCTCGGCGCCGACTAGGGCTCGACCCGTTATTTTCGAGCCCAGTTTCTCTCCTCTTCCATTGGTTGGGCTACCTCAGTCCACAAATCCCTATGATCCAGTGACGACTGATAGATGGGCTCAACGAGAAGGTTCCAAAAGGCAAGACTCCTATAAATGGAACCACTGGTTGAACCCTAGAGGTAAGCAAATAAACCCTAAGTACTTCATTTAGTAATCCTCTCATTGCAGACTTAAGCATCAGAGCCAATGTGACCGAAGTCACACCGGGTTAGGGTTGTTCAATTTTGCAAGTATCCGATCCCGTGACTATCGGACTTGTTGCACATTTGGCGAGAACCAAGGAGGCCAAATTTCCAGCATCAACAAGTATCTATTTTTCCCCTAAATCTTAATAAGGATATCAATTCAAAATTTTACCAAAATCTTCCGAAATTATCACCTTAAAAAAACAGATTTTTTCCTTTTCTTTATTTTTAAAAATCGTGACAGCTATGGTAATTAAATACATCAATTAAAAAACTATTTGTTGAATGAGACGTAGATCAACTAAATCATTGATATATTAAATTTCTTGCTGAGAGAGTTATTACCACATCCTAATCACCTTGGTAAATTTGTTGGAAAGGTGTAGACACTCATCTAGTTTGTTATTTTTGCAGGAAAAAAAGGAGACCACGCAACACCTCATGGGAGTGTGTGATAACAAAAGAAATTTGGACAAATTATTTCAAATTGCAGGGTAACAAAGGGTTTTTCAAAAAATTGAGAGGTGTTAAATCGGTTACCAGTTAGATTAGTGGACTTTGCGTGATATTCATAGATATTGTCTATCTATAACAAATTGACGTATTAGTATTAAGAATTGAGCATTGAAAAGATAATGGACATAACAAGAATTTATAATATAAGTAGGTAACATCTCTTATTGTCAATTTGTTTTGAGATAGAACCTATGAATATGAGCCCAAATGCTGAAACCATAATCCAGCCAATATTTAACTTAACTTATCTTTTCACTTTGTTTCTACTTTCCAATACTTCAATGTCCTTATAATGGATATGGCCATTTGCACATGTTCTTTGCTGTTAAAGAAAATTTTATGTCATTGTAACAAAACGCAAAATATATTATGAGAAAAAATTGGCAAGAAATTAAAAGCTGGATTTGTTTGTACGAAAAGTTGCGCAGAAGTGAACAGAAGCGTGAAGAAAGCTAGGAAGATGCCCTTTTAACCGTAAAATAACAAGATCAATTGAACAGAAGCGTGAAGAAAGCTAGGAAGTTGCGGATTCGGCCGCGTGTGAGTGAAGATGGTCAGGGTGATTCGCCGAATATCATCACGGATTGTGGTTTCGAAGGAGGGAAATGAAAATTCTCTTATAGCAAAATGGTCACTTGAGGACCGAAGGCAGACATACATAAAGAGTTTGAATCATCGATGAGGACGATAGCTTGTACAACTCGGATGGTGTACAATTTTGAAAAGAGCAGTGGATGAATTTTAGGGCCACATGGAGGTAAGCCCTAATTATCAAAATGCTCCGGAAGAGCTTTGAATACCAATTTCTTTTCTGGCGTCTCATTGCTATTTGGCAGCCTAAGGGAGAACTCAAATTAATTAGTCTTGGCAATGACTTTTTCATTGTTCTCCTAGAGTGAAAGGAGTGTCGAGAAAGAGTTCTTCTTGACAGACCTTGGGAAATCTTGGATCACTACCTAGCGGTTCAAAGATGGTCACCCAGATTCAGACCTTCCAAGGTATTGATAGATAGAGCAGCTTTGTGGGGTCATATCTCGGATTGCCTGATGGAGTTATACAATGAAACAGGAATGAAGGGATTGGATATTTTATTGGGAAGACCTCAAAATTGATTTGAAAACACAGGCGGGAGAAATGAGGAATTTCGCAAGAATTTGTGTGGAAGTGACCTTACGAAGAAACTGCACTCGTATTTCAATATAATGGGGAAAGGTTGGGTATTCAATACGAATGGATACATCTAGTTTGCTTTAACTATGGAAAATATGATCACAAGCTGGAGGAGTGTCCTATAAGGGGAAACCCATTGACCAAAGTCAATATGCAGTCCACTGAAGGATTAGTCTCGAATTCAGATAGGACTAAGCAAGCGGCATATATTATCGAGCCAGGTGCACGACGAGATATTTCAACAGGGAAAACCATTTCAATTCAGAGTCCTCCCCAAGATACAGTCCATGGATCCTAGTGGAAAACTCGAAGCGAAAAAGAGGTAAGCCGTCACGTTTCAGACCATGATTGGGTGGGTTAAATGGTAGCTTTAACACTAAGGATCACAGCGTTCCCACAAATCAAAATGCGGATATTAGTGAGCCTCATTGTCAATAATTTACACATCAAGGTTTGGCTGAAGGCGATCGGTCTTATTATAGAGGGCCGTCGGCAAGAGTAAGACAGAATAGGGGTAATGTGGCATGGGGTTAAAAAATAAGAGGATGAGTTCGGGGTTTGGGTATATTCAATGATTCTCCTTTCAAGAATCCAAGCTATAGGAATTTCAAAGATCCAGGGGGAAGTCGTAGCTATCCTTGGTTGGATGGGGATTTAGACCCGGGAGATGATCAGTTGAACCAGAAAGAGGTCAGAGAAGTTGATCCAATTTTCACCTTTCCTTCAGCCGCTTTCAATCAAGATTTTAATATGCGGAATCCAAAGCAGCATCCAATTTTCACCTTTTCTTCATCATAAGGGCTCTTTTTCGTGTCTATTTACAACCGTCTATGGCATCCCACAGCGAAACGTTAGGGGTAAACTATGTAACTTTCTTAATTCAATCACCCCTCCACAATAAGACCGATCGGTCTTTGTATCCATTCTAATAAGTCTGAAAATAAAAAATATTAATTCAACGTTGATGTCAATTTAAAATCATCAATTCAGGGTTGCTGCAAATGTGTGAGTGGTGAGTGATTTGAATGACTTAAATTAATTGGCGTTTATCTCACACCAAGAGTTTATGAGTTCGATCCTCATCCCATATGTTGTACTAAAAAAAAGTCTTAAATTTAATAAGTTTTTTTTTTTAATTAGAATTAAAGATAATTTAGATATTATCTAATGGATTTCTCACGTTCATGATTTCTTACATTAATAAAACTAGAAAGACAAAATGAATGATGTCTAATTGATGGTGGATTTTAAAAATGTAAAGTGGGTGGGTCAAAGATCGTTAGATATAAACTATTTTTTTTTTTAAAATGCAATTCATGAAAATATAAAGCTAGTTTATGTCATTATAATTGAATTTGGTCCCTTACGATCAGATGTTCGCAGTAGCACATTGGCCATTTCAATACAATGAAATCCAGGTTCAAATCCTGGCTGCGGAAGAGTTACTTTTTCCGTCCGCCGTTAGATTTTTATCTTGGGCTCAAAGAAAGAAATAGAAAGCCCAAGTTTACACAATATTTTAATTTTCTAAAAGATATATATTATGTTAGTCACTACTTTAAAACTAGTTTGTTTAAAATAGGTTAGAAAATAAAGTTTTTTTTTATTTACAGGAAAAATAAAGTTAAATTCTTAAAAAATAAATCTCTCTATTATATTTTGCACCTTGATGATGTACTTTGGCTCGTGAGGTCTTCGGCTTGTAGCTTGTGAAATTCTCGGTCGATTGCTTGGTGAAGAGAAGATTCATAATTCTTGCAATCTCGTAGTCTTCAACTGTTCCGTTCTTTGAGTCTTCAGCTATTCGAGTCTTGTTGGTTCTGGATGCTTCACACTCTGAATAGTTGTAGATGATTTTGAATGGCTCTTAATCTTTAATGCTTCTATATCTTTTTGAATCGCCGAAATGAGAGGTGACCTCCTCTATTTATAGAGTCTTTGTGGGTCTTATTCATGGGCTTAATGGGCCATGGGCTTGGACCAAGTATCTTAACATTTAGTAATTAGCCCGCATTTTTTCTTCAACATTTTTTTAAATAATTTGGTTAATAATTTTTTTAATATTGTTTTTTTATCTAACATATTCCAAAAATATATTATTAACCAACTTATTTATTTACGAAGTCAAAAAAAAAAAAACCCCCCAACTTATTTAAAAAAAATAATGATCGGAAAATATATGGTCGTCTCTCAACGTCAGCAAGAGAAAAGACGACCTACAAACATGGCGCCATATTTTCATTTACATGAAAAATAAAGTTAAATTCTTAAACAATAAATCTGTAACGCCCCAAGATTTCCAACATCCGAGAACGGGGACCATTACTGAAACAACCTAAACAGTTCTGCTTATACCAGAGAGTAAAACCACTAACCACGTAACTAAGCAAAAATTAAACCATTTTAATTGCTCGACTTAGACATGCGAACTTATCACCTGATAGACAAACAAAATAACCTGTCATCAGTGGACAAGTAATACAATTCTCTTATACTTGCGTTAAAGCTGAATGAACCTGAGTAAAGGATAATAGTCCAACAACATATTAGACAGTGACTTAACCATGCAAAAATAATAGCAATCAACTAAATGCCTAAATCCACCACGCTTCCACTTCAGTTCTCTTAATAACAACATAAAATAAAGAAAATTATCCAACTAAAGAGTTTATCCAAGCTCCAACTTCTAAAGTGAACGATTTTTAAAATAAACAAACTTAACATAGTTTTAGTGGATCCAACGACCTAACTTTTAACGAGAAGTCAAACTCAATAACAAAACAAGCTAAATCTTTTGCTAACCGCCTGAACTCTGCACAACCAATGTCTTAATAGAGTACATAAATGATACAAAATAAACTCATAACAACCTATCCTAAATCCAATGAAGTTATACAGAAAACAACTAAATAAAAATAATAATTTAAATATATATATATATTTCCGCTTGTTACAAACACCCCACCTAAAAAGAAATTTCGTCCTCGAAATTTACATATCTTGCTAAGCGAATAACGTTGATGAGGTATGTGTATACAAGAAGATCGCCAATAACACAATAACCTTCTTAGTATTGTATGTGGATGATATCCTACTCATTGGGAATGATGTAGGATAACTCACTGACATAAAGAATTAGCTAGCTACTGAGTTCCAAATGAATGATTTGGGGAAAGCTCAGTATGTTATTGGCATCCAAATTCTAAGGGATCGCAAGAACAAAACGCTAGCCCTGTCTCAGGCAACTTATATCGACAAAATGCTTGTCAGGTATTCGTTGCAGAATTCCAAGAAAGATTTACTACCATTCAAACATGGAACCTCTCTTTCTAAGGAATAATGTTCTGAGACACCTGAAGAAGTTGAGGATATGAGATGCATTCCCTACTCTTCAGCAGTGGGCAGCTTGATGTATGCCATGTTGTGTACTAGGATAGACATTTGATATGCAGTAGGGATTGTTAGTAGGTATCAATCTAATCCAGGATATGATCATTGGACTGTCGTTAAGGGAATACTTAAGTATCTTAGGAGAATGAGGAACTATATGCTTGTGTATGGCACTAAATATTTCATCCTTACAGGATACACTGACTCTGACTTCCAAAGTGATAAGGATTCAAGGAAATTCACTTCGGGATCAATGTTCACTCTTAATGGATGAGTTGTAGTACGATGGAGCATCAAACAAGGATGCATCGCAGACTCCCCAATGGAGGTCGAATATGTTGTCGCTTGTGAAGCAGCAAAAGAGGCGGTGTGGCTTAGAAAGTTTTTAACTAATTTGGAAGTTGTCCCAAACATGACTTTGCCCATCACACTTTATTGTGATAATAGTGGTGTTGTGGCAAATTATACAGAACTTCGAAGTCGCAAAAGAGGCAAGCACTGAGAGAAAGTATCACTTGATACAGGCCCTTGCTCGGGGTCGGGCAAGATTCCCGGTTCAGGAAAAAAAACCTAAGCCTCGTATGTATTACCAATCAGAACTCTTTATTGTCCTAGACCCAGAGACATTGGCTATTCAAAATCAGGTTTCAAGCCTGGTTATATGTGACTGAGTCGAGAGAGGGGGGCGAAGAAGCGACATACCAGAAAAAAAAGCACATCTTCCTACAACAAATCGTGCAACAAGGGGACATGATTGTCACGAAGATCGCTTCGGAGCATGACATTGTTGATCCGTTTAAAAAGGCTCTTACGGCTAAAGTGTTCGAAGGCCCTCTAGAAAGTCTAGGCATAAAAGATATGTACAATATAGTCTATGACAACTGGGAGACTTGTAAAGAGTATAGTGTATGCCCTAGTTTATTGTATTTGTACTTTATTGTTCAACTCACTGTTGCTTTTAGCTTTTGTGCACCCCACTAGAGTTTATTCAAGTGGGAGTTTGTTGGGTTTTATGGCCTAAACACGTAGTTTGTAAACATAAAACAAATATTCATTCAACAAAGTTGTTATTGATGTTTCACTTAGAATTGCATAAACCAAAATCCAATAAACTAACATTCGAGCTTATGCAATGTAACTAGAACAGTATATAACGAACATACAGTATATAGTTAATATACAACATATATATTTGATATACTATGTATATATATACAGTATATATTCCATATACAGGTGGATAATATTCCAATAGTAACCTAAAGGCACTAGTAGAAAAGTGGTATTCCATGACAGTTGTGAACAGTAAAAAAGTTTAAAGGAAAAAAAAACTGTCATAAATCATGGTGCGTTTTTTGCAAGAAAAAACGCAACTTTTCAGATTTTGTTAGTATCATGACAGTTAAAAACTATCATGAAAACAGAATTTTCAATGACGGTAAAAAACTGTCACAAAATGGTTGAGGCACGATTTTGGCGGGAAAAAACGGTTGTAACGCCCCAGGAATTTCACCATTTCCAAACAGGGACCGTTACTAAGCCTACCTAAAATTTTCGCATAAACAAGAGAATTTTCCTCACAACAACACTAAGCAATAAAACTACCACGCTCCTGCTGCGCTACTCTGATTTCCCACACTCACGAGAGCTTGAACAATTGGAACAACAACACTAATTTTTTAAGAGAAACTCAATCCTATACAAATAAACCATTTAATACCGACTTCACATTAACCAAACCCTTCAAGGCAACCTTACTAACTATAAACCATCCACTAAATGAATATTAACATCTCGAATGGCAATGAAGCAAAAGCTAATTCAAGTACGATCAACTTAAACAAATGTATTCATAAATATCCTAAATAGATTACAATCTCGTAGTTCAAGAGGCTAACAAAATTAATGCTCTAAAAGAATAATGGATCGGCAACCTTACAACATCCTTTAGACAATAGAACTAAACAAAACCAACCACTACCAACTCAACTACAGGATTAAATGGCCACCACTATACTAACTAAAAGAAATTAATTGCACGCAGCAAAGCTAATGGTCCTTCCGATCAAACCTCCTCCTCGCCGTCACCATCCCAAAGCTAGCTCGATACCTGCAAACTGGAGGGGAAAAGAGGGATGAGTACAACCACAGTACTCAGTAAGCAGCCCTTATCTGAAGGGTCACGCACAAACAGCATACTTATCAAGGAACAACGTGTCATGCTTATTAAAGGATCAACACACACACATCATGCTCAACCAAATCATGAAACATTCACAGTCAAGCTTTTCATCACATTATGGATTCAAACATAGACACATTCTATAAAATTCGGTGACAACCACAACCAGGAACACATTAACTACCAGTACCAACCTCTAGTCTCCCTAACATCTCAAGTACCTCTACGCTTATCACAGCTACTCTAGCCTTCCACAGTTAACTCCTTCGAGCAGAGTCGGCCCCTGACCATTTATACCCAGAGCCCCGACCCTGCATCATTGGCCCTCGACCATTTACACCCGAGGCCTTGAACTCTGCATCGACCCTCGACCATTTATACCCGAGGCCTCGATGTCTTACAATCTATTGGCCCTTGACCATCTATACCCAAGGCCCCAATAGTTCTCCTTTCGAAAGACTCCTCGCATCGACCCCCGACCATTTATACCCGAGGCCTCGACGCTCATCTTTATCCAATATTGGCGTATCGACCCCCGACCATTTATACCCGAGGCCTCGATACCCAATTAGTGACGTATCAGCCCTCGACCATTTATACCTGAGGACCTGACACTCACCCATTCACTTCGTAACTTTCATAACTCCACATATCATTTCTAGCCTCCAACCAGGATTTCAATACTACTTCCCTAATAACAGCAACCACCACAACGCCCATCACGACACAACCACTAGTATGATTTCAATGCATCACAGATCTCAAAAACACAAAGTTTGACAGCAACCAACCTGATCACAACATAGAGCACCCAAAAGCTTCAACAAATAACCCTATGGCATTCTTCTCATAACATACTTTTCACATAATGGTTCAGAAAACTTTTAAGAACACACCCAACACAATTCATCCAAACATTTAATATCCAACATTCGAAGAAATCATCCAACATCAATATTCAATAAGCATTGCTAGACATAAATAAACACATCAGACACGCCAAACATCTTATGCAAAATTCAGACAACAACATCTCCACAATAAGTCCACTTTAACGAGCATTCCCTGCAACATACATCATTCCACATCAGATCTCAGCAGCTCAACAATACAAAATTTCCACTATTATCACCGACAGACATGTAACACTACTCAGGCACATAAACCAACATAAACAAGAGTTACACTGCACAATAACGTATCGAAATCAATATTAAACGTCATAAAACAGCACAACGGCAACCAAATAAACATAAACATCAACGCACGCACCCGCCCCTTGTCTACTTACTTCTCCTTACTCGATAGGCCACCAATTCCAATCTTTCAAATGCATCGACAAGCCATTCGCACATCTAATCAAAACACAATTATCCAACATGCTCTTCATCGTACAAAACAAGAAAATAATCCCGTAGCTTCCAACTAAGCAAACATAAACTAAATAACATAAAACTATCACGTGCATTTTCAATCCCAAGACATGCTTTCAAACATCAAAGCTTAATCACTTCCAACCATACCGAGCAACAACTTTCAAGGCACATCCAATAATCATGACACAAGATATTTTCCTAATATGTAAAAGGAAAGGAACAAAAGAAACAACAAGGATGCAACCCAACAATAACAACTAGAAGTCCTCAAATGATGCCCAAAAAACTCTAAATACATGAGATATTCGAGTATAGCAAGGTTAAGCACGAAACCATCTCAATAACACCTATTAACTTACATATTAATAAATAATAAACACACCGAAAGCACCACACAATTCATACATATTCAATCAACAAACATCCCCCAAGTAAGGACTACTTACAAACACTTGTCCTAAAGCTCCTAAGCTCGTTGAACACTTCCTACTACAAAGGAGCATGATCTCAAGGTTAGTAACCAATTAGAAACATTTAGTTATAAACGAAACCGAGTTTAGGTAGACTCGTTACCTACTAACTCACACTAAAACAAGTTGGGTTAGGAGTGGGTCGACGTCGAAGGGGTTCGGGCTCCCAATCTGAGTTCAAAAGGCCTTAAGCTTGCTGTCCCGACGTCTAAAATTGATGGGTAACTCAAATCAACCTTCGTTTGGGTGTGAGTCAATGTCAAAATGTGTCGGGATGAAGACGTCTTCGCGAATCTGCTACTGTTCGCGTCAGATTGCAAAAAGAACGAGTCGCCGGAGCTGCTGTTCGTCGGAGGCAACCGTCGGGAGTTGCGCACGTCGCCGGGGTTGAGGTTATAGCAGCAAGTCGTCGGGACCGCCGTGGAGTTGACCCGTGCGTCGTGCGCCGCCGTGACGGAACGCCGCCCGTCGCACACCGTCGCGAGTAGCGACACCGTGGAGCTGCTGTTGCGCTGTCGGATCCGACCCGAGCCTGTCGAACTCCAACAGACCCGTTCAGATGAGGCTGCAAACGTGGGTCGTCGCGGATCTGAGTAACGCGGCCGCCGTGGGTCGGACACCGTCGTTCGTGCGCCGCCGCGAGCTGCTGCAGGGGGACGCCGGCGTGGAGATGCCGCTGCTGCTGTGCCGCTTCGCCGGAAAAGAAGAAGCAAGGGAAGGGGGGGCGACGGCTCCAAAACGAGAGGAAGAAGAAGAAGAAAGGAAAAATAAAAAGAAAAGAAAAAGAAAAAAAAACAAAATAGATTTAGGGTTTTTTTTTTCTTTATTTTGTTTTAAAACCAATAGCCCAATTCCCAAATCTTAATGAGGCCCAACTAAAACTACAATGGTCTAAAACAAAAGCCCAATAATTATGCTTTAGAAATAAAATAAACCCCACAACAACCCGAAATAAAAATCGTTAACTTAAACTCTAAAACCCAAGAATAATAATTCAAAGAAAAGTAGAATTTAGGAAGGAAAATCCTAAAACTCGTGAATTTAGAATTTAACTAAAAATCTCCTACACAGGTCGAGAACTTAAATTATCTTAATCCAAAGAAATTAAACTTAATTCTAATTTAGCCAAAAATTAGAATTTCAACGTTAGAAAATCCAAGAATTAAAGTTATCAACTTAGGGAAAAATCCAAAGACACTATTTATCTCTTAAAATAAACGAGTCAGAGAACGCGGGCGTTACAACGGTGATCTACGAAAAATTCCATGTTTTATGACATTTCATAATTGTCAAGAAAAATAAAAAAATTTCAAGTATTCCGTGACAGTTACCTAGACCATCTTGAGAATCTATGACATACTGTCACAAATGATTTTGAGGGCGTTTCATTTCAGTCGGAAAAACTACAACTTTATGGATGATATTAATTATTTATGGATTTTCCGATCGTATCGAGTATAGAATTATGATTAATAGTTTCCCAAATACTTCATGAAATAAGTAGAAAATGGTATTTTGTACAATGGTATACTTACCCTTCGTAATTGTGCCCTTCCTCTTCGGTCCCGAGTTTGAGCTCAGTGGATTTCCATTACTTTTTCAATCTTCTATTATTATATTTTTACAAAAAATTTCTTTTTACAATAAAAAAGTAATTTAATTATATTTTCCATTTAAAATAAATAATATATTTTTATTTCGTATCCACATTTCCTTGCGTAAATTTAATTCATCATGAAAATTAAAATATAATGATAAACATAAAATAATATAAGTTAATTCTAGTTTCACCAAGCATTCCGTAAATAAAATATTCATATTTAAATTATACCCTGATTTTTTTTTATTGGAATGAAAGGTATTCAACTTAATCGAATGGTTAGGAATTAATTTGAGTTTAAATTGGAACTAGTTAGGTTCATGAACCTTTAAATTTTTATAACATAAAATTTTGAATTTTAGATAGAAATTTATTTAATTAAATCTTAGTTTTGAGAATTTATTTATTTTTATTAGATTCTTGTCTAAATTTTTAAGAATATTAATAGGAACTTTTTGAAAGAAAATAGAAACAAGTCAATAAAATGAAAAATAAAAACTTAGTAGATATTTCTTTTTATAAAATATAAAAACTGAGTAGATATTTCTTTTTAGTTACTTGCGTGAATTGAACGCTCAAGACCACCGAGACTTATGGACACACCAAACACCAACAAAATAAGCTGATTTTATAAAATGTTCAAGTATAATATTAATATAGTAATCATTTTTTCATTATAGGTAATTACAATTAAAATAAATTAACTCAAACCACGCCATTTTGCGAACTTCTTTCTTCCTCATCTGTTTTCGATGCTTTTTTTTCAAAAAACCAAAAGCTCATTATCTTCCTCGCGCCGTTGTTCAAGATCCGTTACCTAGATAATGCAAATTCACATAATCGATCGCCGACACTACAATAATTATGAGTTTTTTCCAACGGTTTTATACTCGACGGTGGGCAAACATCTTTTTCCCGACTAAAGAATAATAGTCGGGACTCTGCCGACTATTGACTAAAATAATCAGGAAAGTAATACATTTCCGACGCTTTTATTATTGACACTGGGTGAAGTTACTCTTACCGACGCTTTTGCTTAATAGTCGGGTAAAATTTTGTTTTAATATATGATCACTCCCGACGATTTTTGAAATAGTCGGGAGAGGTTTATATCCCCGACTATTTTATTATATAGTCGGACAAAATTTTTCTTAATTTTTTTTTAAATTACCACTCCCGACTAGTTTTAGAAAAAAAGTTGAATAGTGGACTTTACACCAATATTTTAATAAATTATTGGGCACTATTGTTTTTTATTTTTTTTAAATATTACAATCCCTGCTATTTTCGAAATAGTCGGGACATATTAATATTCCCGACCATTCTAAAATAGCGTCGGTAATATATATTTTTTTAAATATTAAAATTTCTGACTCTTTTGAGAAAGAGTCAGGAAAAGTGGACTTTCCCAATTATTTTAGTACTTATCGGACAATATTGTTTTTTTTAAATATTATTATAAATAGTCGGGAGAAAAGTGAATGTAGCCAACAGTTCTACATAAGAGTTTGGAGATATGTTATTTATAAAAGTATACTTTTGTTTTTAAATTAAAACATTTTTAAAAATTTTTACTTTTTAAAATAATTATAATTACAAAACTAAATATTTTTACCATTCTTTTTAGTTTTAAATAAACAATTGGGCGAAGGGATTTTAAAACCCCTAATACTCTTGTTCTTCTCCCCCAATTGAACTCTCGTCCTCGTCTCCTTCTCTTTCAAAGTCGCCAACATTGTCGTTCTGCCATCCACCGTTGTTGCTCTGTCGTCCGTCGTCCACTGCCGCCGCTCTTTCGTCCACCGTCCACCGCCATCGCTCTGTCGTCCGCCGTCCAAGCTCGCCGTCACTCCATTCCCTATTCCTTCTTCCTCACTGCCATGAACATCCCCCCGCCCCCAAATCTAACCTCCAAACCCAATTTCCTCCATTTGGCTTTTGAGGTACGTTTCTTTTAATTGCTTTCATATCTCATTTCGAAAATGTCTTTTGTCAGAAAAATGATTTCTATACTAACCAAGTGAACAAGTTTAGAAACTTTAATCAATGAGGTCATCATCACAAATTGGGGGTTTAGGTAGTTCCACTATTCATTTTTTAGATTGCACCTTTATTATTTTTTTAGTCAATTGAAAGTTCTGTTCTTTGGAAGGGCTGCCCACATTTTGTTGGGAATGAAACAAAGAAAAAGAGAAGCAATGATGAAGGTTGGGAAGACAAGAGACTAGAAAAAGTTAGGTCATAGTTAAGGAACAAAGACGATAAAAGGTAAGGAAAGTGAGTGGGGAAGAAAAATGAGGCTTCTAATGTTAGGGAAGAAGATATTGAGAAAGATGATTTCACTCGAGAAACTCTGTTTTCTCCTAAGGAACAAGTTGAGAAGGATAAGGCGTCTCTTCTTTTTCCAATTTTCCTATTTGTTGGAAGATTGAGTCTGATTTTGTGTTTTAGCTTTTGGATTAAATGATGTTGTCATGTTGTCTATTTCATGGTTTCATTATTAATAGTTCATAGGGTGGTTGAAGTATTTGAGAAGTGAGTTTGAACAATAAACAAACTATCTATGTATAGATACATTTTCTAAGATCATTTTTACATTAAGGATGTGTCAGGAAGTACACATTTTTATAGTAAGTCCCCCTTTATCAAAGCTAGGTGGAGAAGACATCAAGGTATTGTCCTTTATAATTTTATCTCTGAAGAATGTTTATGGACATTTCCATTCTTATGCTGTCGACAAGCTACCACTTGTTTCAACAAGAAGGTTTTCTAGTTAATTTCTCATCATGTTATTATTTCATTATATAGGCTTGGTGTAGCCGATGGAAAGGATTTAGATCTAAAGGTCTACCTAATATTGAATCTTTGACAACAAGACATGTAAGTGCTTTCATTCTTCTCAATTGAATAATTATTGGTATGAATTAATGTGTAATTAATTATTTTCCCATTTCATTTTTTATCTCTTTTAGGTGGACTGAATGCATAGATGTAAATATTATGCCATCTTAGTTCATGGAAGTTATGGTTTTTAAACATAGGCTAACTTTCACCTTAACAATTTTTTGTAAAAATATTTGCTGCTAGTTTTATAACTCTAAAGCATCTGTTGTCTAGTATTGTTTCATTAAGAAATGTTAGAGTTTACCAATCGTCTCATACATTAGGCTTCCTACTAAACTATCATATGGAATTGACTTCATTTCTTCAATTTCATCTAATGTAGAATGGCACTGACATGATGACAACTTAAAATGTTGGGCTAATGTAGTTTTAACTGTCTTAGCAGACTCCAAATGAAAACGTTTTATCGCCTTGTTCAAGTATTCAGCTTGTGAATAAAAAATGAGCTTGACGGCCTCTATGAAGCTCCATACCCAGAATTTTCTTGGCTTGGCCCAAGTCCTTCATCTCAAATTCACTTCTAAGTTCATATTTTATCTTCTCAATTTTATTATTGGGATGGGAGGAAGCACTTAGTTTTCATTTCTTCTGTCCCTCTCTCAGTTTTAGTTTATATTTTCTATCGTTCTTTGCAAGTTAGCACTTTTGCACTAGTGAAGTGTATTCAAACTTTTTTATCTTTCATATTCTTTCCTTTTATTACTTTTACTAATTGTGAAAGCTTGTTCTTGCAGTGAGAAATGTGTTAGATAATGTTTTCGTTTCGTTTGTGTTTGTTAAAGCTATGTTGTTTAGATTTGTGTGTTCATATCTTGTTTCTGGTTGTCTTTCTCTCTCGTTCTGACTGTTTCTGTGGTCTCTTTTGTGAATATTGTGCGTTGATTTTAGGCTTGACTTGCTTATGTAAGATTGTGCAAGTAGCCAATTAAGACTTAGTGTTTATATGTGTCATGCATATAGTATAATGTCTAGTTGGATAATTGTGTGGTTTAAAGTTTAGTTGGATAATTGTGTGGCTATCTTGCAGCAAAAATAGTCAATTAAGATTTATTGTTTATATTTGCGTCATTCATATAGTTGAAAGTCTAGTTGGATAATATAGTTGAAAGTCTAGTTGGATAATTTTCTGGCTATCCTGCAGCAAAGATAGTCAATTAAGCTTTAGATAAGTAGATTGTTTTTGTTTGTTAGTGTTCAACATCTGTGTTGTTCCTAAATCAGTTTTATTTAGGTAAAGTCTTTAGTATTTTGAGAATTTAAAAAACCGTTTGATATTTTTTTTTCTACTACGTTAACCTTTACAATGATTAGAAAAAGGAAGTAAACTCAGTGTAAGAAGATTTGAAAGTTTAGGTTCTCCACTTTTGTGTATATTTGCCGAAGTTAGATTCGTGTTTTCTTAATTGTTTGTTTTGAATATGTTGTTCAGCATGTGGGAGCGAGAGTTGAAGGAAGTTGGGCTGAGAGTTTCTGTAACGCCCCAGGATTTTTATATACCATCCTAGGCAACGCTAAATAATTCACCTGGCTAGCCTTAACTCTAAACACGAGATAATCAGCTCCCTGGGAAATAATTTAAATGAAATAGAGCTTCGACTCACATACGTTCCATCAGAAATACCAATTTTATAAACTGTCAAAACTTCGCTCTCCGTGGGCAATTTAAAAACAAAGACATCTCAAATCCGCCTCAGTGGCTAAAATTCTTAAATAAATAAAACAACCGTACACCTAAACTCCAACTACAACAGTGACGCGTTTACCAACAACATCCATAAAAAAAATAAAGTAGTTCGAAAGAATACAAAATTTCTCCTTGGTCCACACCTAGCAATAACATAAATCCCAACGCTACTCGTACCAAACGACCCTTCCCTCTATCCTCACTAACTCAACTAGTGATCCCTCCTCGGTCAAGCCCTCTCCACGTCATCACCGTGGTCGACCCTGTTCACACCTGAAAACAAATAAGGTACGTAAGGTACTCTGTAAGTAGCACTTCCTAACTAACACAAAAATCATGCTCATAGTCACGGCATATAAAATAAAACGATAGCAAGACAATTAAATAGACAGCGAGAGATAGCGAACAATAACTTGCCCCACAGTACTAAACCTCCCTCTACACCCCCCCTGTGTTACTCCCCGTTTAACTTCTCGAGGCATGACGGCTCTTGACATTTATTCCCAAGATACCGCCCCCCCTCCTTTTACAGTACTTGATGTTCAACCTTGCCATTTATTCCCAAGGCCTAGCACCACTACTTCGCAAGCACCACTCTACTTTAGTCCTTCAAGCCTAACTCCTCGAGTCGCATTGACCCTTGACATTTATCCCCAAGGCCTCAATACTCCTCTACAGAAACTTGATGTTCGGCCTTGCCATTTATTCCCAAGGCCTGAACTGTGCACCGGTCATTGCCGTTTATCCCCAAGGTACCGATGACTTCCCAGCGTATTGGTCCTTGACATTTATCCCCAAGACCCCAATACTCAGTTACAAAAATTTGACGTTCGGCCTTGTCATTTATTCCCAAGGCCACTACTCAAGGCTTTGAACCTCCAAGCGATTTATATGCATTTTCAGATCAGAACACCCATAGTTAACGGACTGCCAACCCGTCCCTTCACCCTTCGCAACTTCACTAACCCTCCCATGACCACCTACAGGTAAATTTCCCACATTCCAATTCACTGCACAGTTCACAAGCATGCTTTTCCTTGTAATAAACAAGACACACCCAACAGCTCACAACTAAAACAATATAAACTAAATTATCAGTTTAACCACGCGAGCATTTCATTTACAACATATTTGCAAAACGTCATGAGCCAGTTACTTCTAACCACAACAATTCAGAATCTACTAGTCACCTACAACAATAAGGACATAAAGCATGTTTCCTCATAAGTGTTCAATAATAGAAATATGGCAACAAAATCACTAGAAGTTCACAAATCAAAACTAACAATCCCTACATGCTCAATTAAATTATTTTAGCAAAAAAAATCAGCATCAAAACTATTCCGTTAACGCTAAATAACGCACGCACTCGCCCCCTGATGCTACTTACACAACCACGTCCTTAAGTTTGCGTCGAACTCACACCGCAAAACGACTTCGTGTAGGTGTGGGTAAATTAGATCTAGCTTGCAAAGGGGTGGGTAGTGTATATCGGGCTTCGAACGGATGAAGTTAATCACCGGATACCACCCAAAACACTGTTGTTCACGTTTTTACAGCAGCGAGAAACGCCCAAAATGACCTCCAACGGCTTCGATTTGATGTCCGTTACTACAAAACAATTTCGCTTAGGTGTGGGTATTCCAAATCGATTTCGTTTAGGTGTGGGTAATCCAAATCTAACTTCGAACAAGGGTGGGTCAAAGAAAATTACCGGGCTTCCCGGATCTAAGCTATTCGAGTCGTTGGAGTTTGTCGGATCGAGGGAAAACACCGTGAACAGCCACCACGCGCCGCCCCGCCGCACCTGCTGCTGCCCGAGACCACGCGCCGCCGCCTGCTGCTGCCCGACGCCCACGCCAGCTGCTGCCCGACGTCGCCTGCTACTGCCCGAGCCCGACGCTGCTGCTGCGCTGCCCGACGCAGCCTGTTGCTGCCCGAGCCTGACGCTGCACCTGCTGCTCCGATGTCGCCGCTGTTCGTCGCGTCGCCTGAACGGAACTGCTCGCCGGAGAAGAAGAACCCGAGTGGGGGGTGGCCGGCGGCTTCAACAAGAGAGGGAAAGGGAGGAAGAAGAAGAGGAAAGAACAAGGGCTGGGTTTTTTTTTTGTTTTAAAACTTTAACTCCTTTGGGCTTGGGTTCTTTTCCTTTTGTTTAAGGCCCACTTACCCAACCCCTCTTTATTAAAACAAGTCAATAATATAATTTCGTAAATGGCCCAATGGCCCAAAACAAGTGTCACATAGCGGAATCCGTACTAAACCATAACTTGATAAATAACTACACGCTACTAACTCACCACTAATTCTGTAACAATACACACTAGCCGAGATGACACACTTAAATTAAATAAAGATAACTGATGAATCAAACAAAATAAAATGAAATAAATAAATAAATAAAATCTATTTTGTTATAAAAATTTCTCGGAACTCGAGGCAAGCAAACCTGAGTAACGCGGGGCATTACAGTTTCTGTAATACGTTAGCTACATTTTGTAGTTTGACCTTTCACTTTTACATGGTATGAACTCTAACAACATATAATAGTAATATGTTAGGTACATTTGTTGTAGTTTGACCTTTCGCAGATACTATTGTGATATATTTGAGGTTTTTTTCATTACTTAGGTTTTCCAAGAAGATCTTGGAGAACCATGGCGGGTACCTACTTGGAATGTTTAAAAGATGACTGTTGGGCCATTTTTTTGTTGGGTTAGCAGTTACTTGGTATAGTTTGTTTATGTACGGGGTTGATGGACATGAAAATTCCTTCGTTGATGTATATATAATTTACTATATGTATACACTTTATATTTGCAAGCGGGTTGGTGTAGTAATGGATATATATGTTTTTGTATGTAAAATACGTCACAATTGACAGGTAGTAGGTACAACAATGGAAAGCGATTTTTAAAAACATTTCAAAACAAGTTTATATGAAAAGTTACATTTATAAATGTCAACAAAATAGCTTTCGTGACCAAAAAAAAAAACATTCAAAACTGTTTCTTGACAATTAAATGTTGACATTATTAAGTTTATCATGATAGTTTTAAATTGTCGTTGTAAACCTTTCCGTGACATATATCGAATGTCATTCTTTAATGTTGCATGACATTTTTAAGCTGTCATTATACAATTTTTCGTGATAGTTAAAACTGGCAATATTGACTATTAAAACTATCACTACAAAAGTTTTCATGACAATTATAAATAGTCCTTTAAAAAAAATTTGTGTCAATCTTTAACTGTCGTTAAATACTAGTTCATGACAATTTATAAACTGTCGTCTTTAGGTGTTTATTGACAGGAGAATAAAAGTATTTGATTGTTTTATTGACACTAATAAATTGTAATTAAATGACTTTATGTGACATTTATTAATTGTGATGAAAAATCTATTCATGACAAAGTATAACTATAGATGTAAATATGGATAAGGTTGGGTACCTTATCTTGGTAACACTATAAATACGACTCACTTTGTAATAGTTATAAATGACTTGATCCATGTCGTTCATGTGGAGACACGCGAATGGGGGTATCCTATACAGTGAGTTTGTATAAGACCAGACCGCGAAGTAATTAATATTTAGCTGCAACACCGTTAGATAATAGATTAATATTTCAATAGGATTGCCAGGTAACTCGATCTCAATCCTGAGTGAGTTATGGACTCCTGCCTGTTAGGGCTCGTCATTTGATTTGTATGAGTGAGAGTGGCTAGAGTCGCCGACTCAATATTCCTACCATTTTGGGGACGAGACCAAGTGTGGAGCAGGAAACATAATACACAAGATGAAATTCACTTATTCCCGACTTTAGAATAAGTAGATGAGTGTTCACTTAAATTTTGATTCCGGGACTTGAACAAGGGGCCTCACCTTCTCACTATCCCAAGAGGGACTACCGGTTATTGGTTGGACGATAACCGGGTTGTTCATTAAAGGATCAGCAGTACTTAAGACCCAATATGTAACACAGGGATAAAACGATAATTTAACCCAATTGTGGTTAGGAACACTCGTGAATGATTGACTTACCGTTAATGGTCAATATCCATGGACGCTAAATCTTCTATAGTGAGAAGAGTGCAGCTGTGGGTCTTTAGTGGAGTGACTGACAGTTAACGAATGTTGATTAATAAGGTTAATGAGTTTAATCATTTAATCTCGTATCGTTGGAGCTTCCGATTTGTAGGTACATTAGGTCTCCTTACTAGCTCGTAAATGATAGATAAGAACATTTAATCATGAAAAGAATTTGAATTGTTCAAATTTGTTAAAGGGAGTTAAGGTCAATTGTATGTGATGAAATTAATATAATGTATGTTGATACATTATAATATAAAGTTAATTTTGAATTGAATTCAAAATGATGAGAGAGAAGGATATTAGAATTTCATTATAATATAGTTGATTAATTTAAGTTTTATCTATTTAAATATGACTAAATTAAATTAATTAAATTATTGTGATATATTAATTTAGTTAAATTAAATTAGGTAAATTGTATTGGGCAACTAAATTTTTATACATATTTACAAAAATGTCAACCACTTTTGTATTTTGTAAGTATGGCAAAATATTTGAATTTCATTCTCGAAATTTTTATTATTCCAGTTTTACCTTTATGATATCTGATATACACCCGGACGTATATCAGATATACGCCCGATGGATGTATATCTGATATACGTCCGATATATCTCTGATATACTTCTGATGTATCTCTAATATAAGTCAAATGTACATATTATACATCTAATATACATCTGATGTACCTCTAATTTATGATATACTAAATATATTTGTAATGATATACCTATGTATATCTTATCTGATCTATATCCGATGTATCTCTATTGTACATTCGATGTATATCAATGGCATACTAAATATATTTTTAACTGATATATGATATACATCAGTAGATATTAGTAGATCACAGATGCATCAATGTTAGATATCAGTAGATATCAGTAGATCACAGATGCATCAATGTTAGATATCAATAGATATCAGTATATATTATGGTTATATCAATGGTAAATTAGAGACATATCAAGTATATATCATATATGCATAAAGATATATTAATGGTAAATCATATAATCATATGAGAAGTTATATTAGTAGATATCACAGTTATATCAGTGGTAAATTAAAGACATCAAGTATATATCACAGATATATAAGTGTTATATCAGCATGTTAAATCAATGGTAAATTATATAATCATATAAGAATTTGTATCAGTAGAAATCATAGTTATATCATACATATATCAGTGGTAAGCCATATTAAAAGTTATATTGGTAGATATCATAGATATATCAGAAGTAAATCAATTGTACATTAGTATTATATCAGTGGTATATCAAAGGCATATCAATAATATATTACACATATATTAGTGGTAAATCAATAAATAGTAAATAATATAATTATATAAGAAGTTATATTAGTAGATATGATAGTTATGTCAATGATATATCAGTTGTATATCAGTCGTAAATCATATGTATATCAAGAATATATCAAATATATATATATATATCAATGTTATATCAATAATATATCAATGCTACGAGGGTAAATTTGACATTTTACTATTGGACCTCCGATTTTTCTAAAAATTATGCTAAATTTGTTATTTCCTTAAATTTTTTTTTGCCATATTTGTAACTGTCCCATTAAATTATCTAATTAAATTAATTACAAAAATAATTATTAATTAAATTAAATTAGATTTGGGGAGAATGGTGAGCATTCCTCCATTCAATCTTCATTCTTAGTCGCTACTTTCTCTCTCATCTTTCTTTTCTTTGTTTGAAGTTCTGGTTTTTTTTTTCCGTAGAGTTACCAAGCGGGGTGCTTCCTCCCTCATCCGAATCGATGAAGGTGCTATGAAAGATTCCGAATATCCCCTTTGCCAAGAGGGTTCCCATGTCCATTGCCATGGACAAGAGGCTAGCGCGTCATGGTTTCATCGGGGATCCTAACGGGCCGACCGGGGTATCGACTATCTTCCTAACCCTGTCGGCGCTTCGACAAGTAAGACTACCCTCTGTTTTTGTAACGCCCCGTGTTATTCAGGTTGGATTTAATCTCGACTCTTGAGATTTTACCTCAAATTTATTTAACTTCTTACTAAAATATTTTACCTTGCTTTATTTATTTTATTTATTTAATTATATAGTTTTGAGGTGACGTGATTTTGTTTAAGTCAAATAGTTGTGGTGTGTTCGGTCGGGCTCTCTTTTTGTTGAACATTGAGTTAGGGAACTTAGGGATTTGTTTACTCCAACCCATGGGCCTATCCTTGGGTAAATTTGGGCTTTTAGGGTTGGGACACATTGGAGGAAAATCAAGTGAATTAAAAAAAAAAAGAGGAAAAAAGAAACCTTGCCCCTTTCCCCTACCTTTACGTGTTGCCCCCCAAGGAAACAAAAGAAAAAAGATCTCACCTCTCGTGCTGCCTTACGACACCGCCAGCGAACCCACCCTCCGACGACCTTACCTAGCAAAGGCACGGCGGCTCTAGCCCATGGCAGCAGCGGTGCGGCGGACTGAGGCATTTTGGGAGCGATTTTCGGCGGCTCGACGTCCCTTGGTGGCCGGCAACCTTGGGTATGAGTTTTTCCCACGGTGCACTACGATATTGGTACTAGTTGGTGTGTTTTCCGGCTGCAGAAAACACGAACAGTAGATTTTATTGGTGTTCGGCGACTACTCGCGTCCGTTAACAGCCCAATCTACGCAACCCATGCCCCATCGAGTTAGATCTAAGTTACCTACACCTGAACGAAGTCGATTTTGGTGGTAACGAAACATTCAAAGCACCTTATAACCGATTTCGATTGTTGGAATTTCTATTTTAATTGCTGTTTTTGTCTCTTGATGCTTAGGTTTTGAATCGACGCGTGGTTTGGAAGCATAGCAGTGTGTAAGTAGCACTAAGGGGTGGGTGTGTGCATCAATGGGTGCTATCGAAATGGTTGCTTGCTCAATTTTTTATTATATTTGTGCATCTCATGTTGTAAAAAAATTGTAGGCCATGGAGTGAAGGCTCGTAGATGTTATTGATGGTTGCATTCGTTCTGAAAGTTGTTTTGAGGTTAAATGATGTGTTTTTCTTTTATATCATGTGTTGGAAAATTGTTATGACAGGTGGGGATAAGGCAATCCAAATTCTCAGCCCAATGATCCAAGCTTTTGTTGAGCAAGAACCCTTGAATCAAAGAAATTAACACCTCCTTAAACAAGTTAGAATCAACCAAAAGAAAGGCTAGAAATTGATTACCTCTATGATCAAAGATCTAGAAGCAAGAATGGACATCTTGTTCTAGAATGAGTCATTCCACAATCAAACTTGATCAAGGCTGGATTTAATGGCTCAAAATGCAATCTATCACAAGAATTGCAAGAAACCTTAGAAATGGCAATGAGATTTATAAAGAAAATGTCTCTTGAGAGATCAAATTTCATTCAGCTAAAATGCCTCTTACATAGCTTGGATAGGGCTTTTTATAGCCATTATATGAGTGAAACCCCCAACCCTTTCACTTTCCAAAATAAAACCTATAAGTAGTAATGACCACAATTGGTCTACTTAATGACTTCCCAGAATTGAACTCTAAAGTTGAAACCATAATTTGGAAGACCAAAAACTCAAAAATTACAAGTAAAATTTGATGACTTAGAAACAACAAATGAATCTTTAAAATGTTGGCACAACGTCAATCTTGCAAACGTTGACCTTCACAACATCGTCCTCTCTTGGATTATTTTGCAGCATCTGAAATAAAGGTTGAACTGAGCCTATCCAATTTTGTACGTGAATAAGGAATGCTTGTTGAAGCTTCTTAGCCTTGGCTCGTGTAATAGGTCCAGTGGAGACGTGCGGAACACCATGATTCTTATCATCTTCCCCCTCTTCAACAGGATTCGTCATCGAATTAGATAAGTCATCACCTACATCAAAAGGGCTCAAATCAGCAACATTGAAATTAGAACTTACTGAAAACTCACCCGGAAGATCAATCTTGTATGCATTATTGTTAATTCTTTCAAGAACTTGATAAGGACCAGCCCCTCGTGGATATAACTTTGTCTTCCGTTTCGAGGGAAAGCGCGCCGTGCGAAAATGTATCCAAACCCAATCACCCGGTTGAAAAATCAGTTCTTTCCGTCCTTTGTTAATACGTGAAACAACTTTTGAATTATGTTTTTCAATCCTCTCCTTGACCTCTTTGTGTAAGGTTTTGATCAAATCGGCCTTACTTGTGGCTGCATCACTCACAAATTCATTAGATGGAATAGGAAGTAAATCAAGGGGTGTAAGTGGATTGAATCCATAAACAACCTCAAAAGGAGAATAATGTGTGGTACTATGAATTGCCCTGTTATATGCAAACTCTACAAATGGCAAACTTTCTTCCCAAGAGTTAATATTCTTAGAAATAATAGTCCTAAGCAATGCTCCCAATGTTTCTATTAACCACCTCGGTTACCACAACAAAAATACTATCTCTACCCTTTTTAGTTCGAGGCAAACCAAGAACGAAATCCATAGATATATTAGTCCAAGCTTCATTAGGTACATTCAAGGGAGTATACAAACCATTTGGTTGTGATCTAGACTTAGTCGATTTACATTTAAAACATTGGCTACAAACCTTATGCACATCATGTTTCATCTTAGGCCAAAAGAAGTGTTCATGCAACATATCATAAGTTTTATGAATCCCAAAATGTCCTATCAATCCACCCCCATGGGCTTCTTTCACAAGCAAATCTCTTATAGAACATTTAGGAACACAAAGCTTACTTTTCTTAAACAAAAAGTCATGAAACACATAATAATCATCCACAGCTTTCCCACCAAGACAAGATGCATAAATAGTTCCAAAGTCATGGTCATCTCTATATAACTCCTTAATATGCTCAAATCCAAGAATTTTTGCACTAAGAGAAGTAAACAGATTGTACCTTCTTGATAATGCATCAGCAACCACATTGTCCTTACCTTGCTTATAGTTGATAACATAGGGGAATGTTTCAATAAACTCTACCCACTTTGCATGCCTACGATTTAGCTTGCTTTGACCTTTAAGATGCTTCAAGCTTTCATGATCGGTGTGGATCACAAACTCTCTCGGCCACAGGTAGTGTTGCCATACTTGCAATGTACGAACTAAAGCAAACAATTATTTATCATAGGTAGGATAGTTCAACGAAGCCCCAATTAATTTTCACTAAAATACATTAAGGGCTTTTCATCTTGCATCAAAACAACACCTATGCCCAAACCACTTGCATCACACTCGATTCAAAAGTTTTACCAAAGTTAGGCAAGATTAGTAATGGTGCATTGATTAATTTTCCCTTAAGTTCATCGAAAGCTCTCTCCTGCATTTCCCCCTATTCAAAAAAAAACATTCTTTTTCACTAAGTCATTCAATGGTGCAGCTGTGGTACTAAAGTCCTTTATAAACCTTCTATAGAAGCTAGCTAGACCATGAAAACTCCGAACCTCACTGACATTTTTTGGTGTTGGCCAATCCCTAATTGCCTTAACTTTCTCTTCATCAACTTCAACTCCATTTTTACCAACTATGAAGCCAAGAAAGTTAACCTTTTCCATGCAAAAACTACACTTATTAAAATTAGCATAAAGCCTCTCTTTTCTAAGTGTAATCAAAACGGATCTAACATGCTCTACATGCTCAAGCAAATTCTTTGAATAAATCAAAATATCATCAAAATACACAACAACATACTTCCCCGAGTATTCTCTCAAAACATGATTCATTAAACGCATAAATGTACTAGGAGCATTAGTTAACCCAAAAGGCATAACAAGCCATTCGTACAATCCAAATTTAGTTTTGAAAGCTGTTTTTCATTCATCTCCTACATGCATCCTAATTTGATGATATCCAGATTTTAAATCAATCTTTGTAAATAGACAAAAACCATGCAATTCATCAAGCATATCATCTAGCCTAGGAATAGGATGACGATACTTTACAGTGATTTTATTGATGGCTCTACAGTCCACACACATGCGCCAAGTTCCATCCTTCTTCGGCACCAATATGACCGATACAGAACATGGACTCAAACTTTCGCAAAGATAGCCTTTCTCCATGAGCTCCTCCACTTGCCCTTGAATTTTCTGTCTCAGTTGGATTTGCTCTATAAGCTGGCCTATTTGGAATGGTAGCCCCCGGTATGAAGTTTATTTGATGTTCAATACCTCTAATTGGTGGTAATCCTTTAGGTATATCTTCTTGGAACACGTCCTTAAATTCCTGCAAAAGAGGTTGAAACAAACGCGGCAAAGGCAAAAGGTTATCATTAGAAGCCAAATTCCTTTCTTTGTACATAAGTACAAATATGGAATTTTGGGAAAACATTGCTCTTCTCACCTCTCCCACAATAGCCAAACAATTGACTTCTTTTATTTTCTATCAATTTCATCTCTTTTTTCACTCTTTTCTCCACTTTTCTCTCTCTCTCATTTTCCTCAATTTTTTCACCCATCTCCTTCTTTTCTTTCAATTCTTTTTATTCAAACTCTTTTCTTTTCTTCTTCAACTTCAATTGATTAGCAAATACATCTTCCGAACGCAAAGGTACAAGAGTTGTTTTTTTACCATCTTTTGTAAAAGTGTACCTATTCAAATAACCATCATAGATGACCTTCCTATCAAATTGCCAAGGTCGGCCAAGCAAGATGTCACCGGCATGCATATGTAATACATCACATAAAATCTCATCTTGATACTTTCCTAAGGTAAAAGAAATTAAAGCTTGAGAAACAACCTTCATTGTTCCACTATTGTTGAGCCACTGAAGCTTGTAAGGTTTATGATGGTGTTGAGTTGGAACTTGCAGCCTTTTGATCAAGAATGTACTTACTACATTGGTGCAACTTCCACTGTCAATAACAAGACTACAAGGAGTCCCATTAACTAAACACCGTGTGTGGAATAGGTTGTCTCTTTGTTCATTAACATCATCCCCCTTAACTTGAGTGTTAAGAAGTCTCCTTGTAACAAGTGCCAAATTACTCCCATCTTCCAATTCCTCCTCATCCTCCTGGAGCTTTTCTTCAATTATCTCATCTTGGTCACTTTCCTCACCATCCGTAACAACTTGTCCATTCTTAATGATCACGACTCTCTTGTTTGGACAATCACGGCTGATATGACCAATCCCTTGACATTTCCAACATTTGATGTCCCTGTTTCTTTCTCGAACCTCTTTAGATCCCTCCACTTTTTCCTTGCCCTTGGAGCTCTCAGGCTTGTCCTTTTTATCAAGCTCATACTTTCCTCTAGGTTTGAAATTTGCATTCTTTTTCCAAGTATTAGTAGAAAAAGAAGTTGACTTAGAAGAAGTATACCTCTTGGAGTTCTCCTTCTCCCATGCTAATTGGCCTTCAATTTTGACAGCAAGGTGTAACAACTCTTTCATATCAAAATAAGTTTGTCTATCCACTTGATGAGCCAACGGTCGATTCAACCCGCCAAGGAACCTAGCCATTGTATCCTCCGCATCTTCATCAATTCCAGCTCTATTCATAAAGGCCTCCATTTCTTTGTAATAGTCTTCCACACTTTTGGATCCTTGTTGCAACGCATAGAGCTTTTGCTTGAGTTCTCGAGAGTAATTCTTAGGAATGTACCTCTTCCTCATTAAGGCCTTTAATTCCTCCCAAGATTCAATTGGTTCTTCATAGTTTCTCCTCCATTCTGATTTCAAAGGTGTCCACCAAATATTGGCATAATCACAAACTTCAGCCACTGCAAGTTTCAACTTTCTTTCCTCACTAAAATTGTTGCAATCAAATACATGCTCGATTTTGCTTTCATATTGCAAATACTCCTCCGGATCTGATCTCCCATGAAAGGATGGAATTTTAAGCTTCACTCCTCCGGCCCCTCTCTCTTCCCTTTCATATTGGTATTCCCTATCAACCCTTCTTAGTGGTAACATTTCTCTTCCCACTCTTCTTCCCCTTCATCTCCTCCGGCCTGCACCTCTTACTCCCCTCGGATTGTGCCGGGCTAAAAAGGTTACATTTTCATTTTCTTCTTCATTTTCAACTCCTTCATTAACTTCCCTTCCTTGGGGATTTCCTAAAGCTACTTCAATTCGCTCCATCCGTTCTGCCAAGGTACTAATTACTTGGTTTAAACGAGTAATGGCCCCGGTTTGTGCTTCTCTCCACCTAGCTTCGCTAATATCCGCTCCATTTCCCCCATCTGGATTCATACGTTACAAACAGTAGTTAAATATGTTTAGGACCTCACACACTCAACTCACTGATTTTCACTCGGAACACTAGTGTCTATCACACACAAAGGTAGGCTATTTGGGAAAGTGACTAAATGTTGATATTGGGTAGGCTAACTTGTGGTCCAAGCAATTCTTGTAATAGTGAACATTACAAAACAACTAAGACAAGATAATTATGAAATCTCAACTAGAACAAAGAAAACAACGATAGGATGCCTTCTACGAAATTCAGAGATATGTGCCACACAAATAAAGAGACAGCCCTAAATATGATGGAATTAGTCTTTATGGTGCAAAGAGAATAAATTTGAATGACAAATTCCTTCAAATCTGAAAAGAATAAAGTATAGAAGCAAAGCAGGATTTTTCCGTTAAAATTACACACAGAGACGGAATTTCAAAAACGTATATATTACTTTACGATTTTGACTAAATGGTCTTCTTAACTTTGAAAGGTAACATTCAGATCTAACGTTTCACTTCAAAAGAAACAATTAAATTCGAACATTATCAAGGAGTTTCAATAGGTATTACAATCATTAAATGATGCAGTTACGAATTTGGACAGTCACAACAAGATTTGATTATAACTATCAATGAACAACAAAGTTTCGTGCAATTTGAAACTGATTGGAGAGAAATATGAATGAACAACTCAAGAACACTACTTGAACAACTTTTGGATAATTTTTTTATTTTATTTTATTTTTCAAGAAATCAACACTGAACAATTGAAATGAAAGATAGAATCAATTCTAGAGTAGGCAACAAAGATGCAACCTAGGCTCTTATACCAAATGATAAGGCAATCCTAATTCTCAGCTCAATGATCGAAGCTTTTGTTGAGCAAGAACCCTTGAATCAAAGAAATTAACACCTCCTTAAACAAGTTAGAATCAACCAAGAGAAAAGCTAGAAATTGATTACCTCTATGATCAAAGATCTAGAAGCAAGAATGGAAATCTTGTTATAGAATGAGTCATTCCACAATCAAACTTGATCAAGGCTGGATTGAATGGCTCAAAATGCAATCTATCACAAGAATTGAAAGAAACCTTAGAAATGTCAATGGGATTTCTAAAGAACATGTCTCTTGAGAGATCACATTTCATTCAGCTAAAATCTGCCTTTTACATAGCTTGGATGGGGCTTTTTATAGCCATTATAGGAGTGAAACCCCCAACCCCTTCACTTTCCAAAATAAAACCCATAAGTAGTAATGACCACAATTGGTCTACTTAATAACTTCCTAGAATTGAACTGTAAAGTTGAAACCATAATTTGGAAGACCAAAAACTCAAAAATTACAAGCAAAATTTGATGACTTAGAAACAACAAATGAATCTTTAAAATGTTGGCACAACGTCAATCTTGCAAATGTTGACCTTCACAACATCGTCCTCTCTTGGATTATTTTGCAGCATCTGAAATAAAGGTTGAACTGAGCCTATCCAATTTCGTACGTGAATAAGGAATGCTTGTTGAAGCTTCTTAGCGTTGGCTTGTGTAATAGGTCCAGTGGAGACGTGCAGAACACCATGATTCTTATCAGGTGGTGACATCCTCGATGTGTTTTTTTTTATGATATTATGTGCTGAACATTTGTTTGTGATATTGTAGCATTCTCATGACGCGGCTCACCATGTTATAGGGTGCTGAAATTTATTTTTATGATAGGTTTGGACACTCTCGTTGTGTTCGTTCATGGTAGAAAGTGAGGACAAATGTTGTATGGATTGGTTGGGCTTCTTGCTGTAGTTTTACTTGTAACGGGACCCTGGGTTTTAGGAATCGTTACTCTTGTATTTTGTTACTTTTATATTTTCTTTCATGGTGTAGAAAATGCTAGGAATTGGTTGTTGAGACTCGTAACCATGAAAGGCATGTTGACTCTTGGCTTGGATTATTCAATTTGGGGTATAGTATGGTGGGAATATTCTAAACATGGTCAAGTTGTGTGTCCTTGAGATTGTAATGCATTGATATCCTGTGGAGTGGCTTCCCAGAGGGTAGTCGTCGGGACTGAAGGGATGTGAATCCCGGAGCGGAAGCGGATCTTCGTTGATGATTTTTGGGAAAACAAAATCTAAGTGTTGAGATGAAACTATAGGGGAAAACCATACCTTTGAAGAACTTTTCTTCAACGGTTTCCACCCGAGCACCACCACCGTGTCTTCCTCGCTATCCTCTTGGGTCTCGAGACCGTGCTTTTGGGAGCACCTCGTTTAGAATGAGAGGGAGTATTGAGAGAGAGAGCTCCTTGAGAGATTGAAAGTTTTTTTTCTTCTTTTTGTTCTGTATAAGTTGCACAACCATTCTGCTTCCTGTTTCACAAAGAAAAAGAAGAATGACGTGGGGTAACTCCCCACGTCATACCAACTTCCCACTCCCCTGCAAAATTTGTAGGGGAGTTTAACATTAATATTAATATAAATATTAATATTAATAATATATAATTAATATATATATAAAATATATTTATAATATATCTATATAATAATTAATATATATATAATTAATTAATTAATCATATTAATTAATAAATATTAATTAATTATTAATCTAATTAATAATTAATTAACATATATATATATATAAAATAATTAACACTTAATTATTTATCACATAAATAGAATCATATTCTACAGTATGTCTCTCGTATAACCTATAGTTTTAATGTACATCTTATGCACATTATTTTTAACCTATAGTTTTAATATGAATCTTATTCATATTAATTTTATTTGAATCCCATTCAAATAATTTATCTCATAATATATAGTTTTAATTTTGAATTAACTATATATTATAATGTATCAATATACATATAATCCCTTATGAAATTTGAACAGTTCAAATTCTTCCAAAAACTTGATCCTCGTTTTACCCGTTATGAGCTAGCAAGGGGACCTAATAGACCTACAGATCAGAAGCTCCAACAATGCAAGATTAATCGGTCAAACTCATTGACCGAGTTAATAAAGATTCGTTAACTATAGGTCATTCCACTAAAGACCCGCAGTTGCACTCTTCTCACTGCACAACGTTTTCGTGTCCATGGATATACGACCATTAATGACGAGTCAATCCTTCACGAGTGCTCGTAACTCAAGTTGGGTCAAATTACCGTTTTACCCCTGAGTTACATCTTACTCCTTATGTAACGCCCCGAGTCCCTCAGGTTAGTTAGTCTCGAATCAGGAGATTTTTCATTTAATTTTAAAGTGAATGTTAATTGAATTTATCTATATTTATCGGGCTCTAAAATCCCATTTAAATTAATATTTACCGGATCCCGTGTGGTGGGTCTTGTTTAGGAGGGGGGTAGATTTCTTATCTTTTGGGCTTGGACTTGTTGGGCCTCCTTTGAGGTAATTTGGTTTTAAAACAAAACAAAAGAAAAAAAAAATGAAACCCTAGCCAAGCTTTTCTTTCTTCTTCTTATTTCTTCTAACCCAGCCGCCCCCCCCCCCGGATTTCTTCCTCGTTTTCCAATCCCGCCCCCCCATCTCTGTTTCCCAGCAGCACATCCGGCCCACTCAGAACGGAGCGACGACACCCACGGTGGCGGCGGCGCGACACAAATCGGCGTGAAGCGATCTTCGACGGCGACCCAGCTCCGACAGCGTCGTCTTCGGTTCCGGCGACATCCAGCAGGCGGCGTGACTCGTTCTCCGGCGTCTCTGTGTGCAAGGCCGCGACGCTCCTCCGCGAACGGCAAGTCCGACGAGAGGCGCGCGGGTTTTGCAGCAGTTTCGGCGATACCCAGCAACGGCGGCGCCCCTGCGATCTGCAACGAACCAGCGCGGCCTCCTCCTTGCGGCAGCGCATGGCGAACAGGCGGTACAGTAGCGGAACGGCTGCGACTTGCTGCTACGATTCGACGAACAACAACTCCAACGGCGGGATTTGTACGTTACAGCGGTGTTTAGAACGTTTGGCGGTGACCCACATCCGTTCGAAGCTCGATTAGGCTACCCACACCTTGGTGAGCTAGATCTAGGTGACCTACATCCATACGAAGTCGGTTTTGGTGGTAATGCGTCATTCAAACCCTTTTAGAGTTGATTTCGAAGGCTAAATAGGGAGTGTAATGTGCTGTATTTTCTGTTTTGGTGTGCTTAGGTCTGAAGTCGGCGCAACACTTAACGTCGCAATTGTGTGTAAGTAGACAAGGGGCGTGTGCGTGCGTTAATGGATGCCAAATGGTCTCTAACGCACTGATTTTTGTAGAGTTTTATGCTAATTTTGTTATGCGTCATGTTAAATAATTCTCGTTGTGTAAGTCGATATATTTGGAGTTGTGTTGGATGTTTGTTGATGAAAATGTTGAGATTTCTGCTTTGCTAAACTATTGAGTATTGCTGTGGTAATGTTGGTTGCCTGGATAAGCATAAATGGTTCGGCGTGTGTTGTGAGTTAGTATACTTAGTAATGCTTGTTAATATGATGATGTTGGATATTAAGCATGATTGATTTATTATCTCGCTATTAGTAAGTTGTTAAGATTGTGGAAGCATGCTGAATTGTATTTGTGAGTTGAAAGATGCAGGGGTAGTGGCTCAAGAAGGTATACAGTAAAACTCTGGTGAGAGTGGGATTCTTGGAGGAAACGAATGTATGAGTGTCAGGGCCTCGGGTATAAATGGTCGGGGGCTGATACGTCACTAATGGAGTATCGAGGCCTCGAGTATAAATGGTCGAGGGTCGATACAAGGAGTCTTTTGGAAGGAAGACTATTGGGGGCTTGGGTATAAATGGTCGAGGGCCAATAGACGGTGAAGTCATCGGGGCCTCGGGTATAAATGGTCGAGGGCCGATGCAGTAGTGTCGGGGCCCTGGGTATAAATGGTCAGGGGCCGACTCTATTCGAAGTGGATAACTGTGGAAGGTTAGGATAGTTGAGATAAGTATGGAGGTACTTGTGGTGTTAGGGAGACTAGAGGTTGGTTGTTAATGTGTTTACTTGTTGTGATTGTCACTAAATTTTTATGGGATGTGTTTATGTTTGAATGCATAATGTGTTGAAAGGCATGACTACGATTGTTTCATGATATTATTGAGCGTGATGTGTGCGTGTGTTGGTGAGGGCTACTTACGGAGTATATTTTATATACTCACCCTCCTCTACAATGATTATTTCAGGTGAAGGACTCGGGGGCGACTATGGTAATGGGACGGAGGAGACATGACGAGCGAGGACCATAGGCTGCTTAGTTACTTCTGTTTAGTTTAAGTGATTGGTTGAGGCCTTATGTTATGGCCAATAAACGAATTTTTCGTATTTGATTAATTGGAGAGATTTCCCTTGTTGTTAGTTTCATTTCGGGATAGGTGCCTATTTTAGCATTATTCAATTCATTGAGTTTTGCCTAGTTGAATAATAGACTTGTCTCGTGGAGTGGTCCCCGAATGTTGTTGAATGATATTCTATGGGATTGATTTATCGTTAAATTGATGAGAATTGGAACTTGATTTTATATATATTTGTTTGCATAGGGAGTTGGCAGGACGTACTTGGGGTTAAGCTTAATTAGATGGGTAGTTAACGTGACCTAGAAGTGTGTGGGAAATTCTGGGTCGTTACACCTTAAATACCACTGCTCCTCTAATGAACAACCCGGTTATGGTCCGACCAATAACCAAAAGTCCCTCTCAGGCCAATGAGAGGGTGAGGCCTCTTGTTCAAGTCCCGGAGTCAGCATTTAAGGGAACACTCATCTACTCCCTTAAACTCGGAGAGGAGTGAATTCCATCTTGTGAAGTTATGTTCCCAGCTCCCCACTCGGTCTCATCCCCGAAATGGTAGGAATGTTGAGTCGGCAACTTGGACCACTCTCACCCATACAGCTCCCCACTCGGTCTCGTCCTCACGGGCAGGAGTCCATAACTCACTCAGGATTTATAATGAGTTGCCTGGTCATCCTAAGAAACAACAATCTATTAGTTAACGGTGTTACATCTAAAGATTGGCTATTTCGTGGTCCAGTCTTCTACGAACTCATTGTATAGGATACCCCCACTCGCATGTCTCCACACGAACGACCTGGATCGAATCGTTTATAACCTTTACAGAGTGGGTCGTATCCATAGTGTTGCTAGGATAAGGTACCCAGCCTTATCCACATACTATAGACCCTTTAGGTTATTCACGGGACATTATCCACTTGTATATCAAGGGTATATCAAACATGTACCTCGTATATCAGGGGTATATCAATTATATACCCAGTATATCAAATATATACCCAGTACATATACTGTCCCGGTTACACTAAAATAACCTCAGATGTTTAGTTTATTGGATTTTGGATAATGCAATGCTATGAATTCAACAACAAATTTATTGAATAAAACTTTATTCAATATACATTTGTTTTTACACAAAATACAAACTACGCGTTTAGGGCAACACACCCAACAAAAACCTTGGGGATAAATGTCAATGGTTGACGCATAGTTAAATGCCTTGGGGATAATTGGCAAGGTCGAACACCAAGCTTCTATAGAGGAGTGTTGGGACCTTGGGGATAAATGGCAAGGACCGATGCAGTTCAAAGAGTTAGACTTGGAGGATTAACATGGCATTCGGTTAGGAGTTTCGATTCAAGGTCTTGGGGATAAATGTCAAGAACCGATGCAATTCAAAGAGTTAAACTTGGAGGATTAACTTAGTGTACTTGGCAGAAGCAGTGTGAAGTTGTTTAGGGTTTAGGGTGTTTGTGCGCGTGTGATTATCTCAGGTGTTTATGTGCGTGTGATTATTTGACTGTTATGGCCTTCGATGCTTGATTTCTAATATCGTTTTCTTTTATGATTGTTGTGGTTAGGATGCATGATGTTTTGTGAATAGTTAGTGAGGGCTAGTTACAGAGTATCTTATATACTCACCCCCTCTGCCATAATTGTTTCAGGTGTGGAACGAATCCCTAGTCGTGGTGATGGCGTGGAAGAGGCTTGATCGAGGAAGGACCATTAGGCTGCAAACTTTTGTCTACGGTAGTGGTTTATAAATTTTGATTGTCGGGAGTGTTGGGAACTTGTTGTTAGCAATAAACTAATTATTGTTGTTTTGAAGCGTTGTACGATTTTCCAGATGATCCGTCGTTTTACTTATTTGAATTTTTTGTTGAACCATTTTTTGCAAAATTATAAACCAATGGACATTTTCTTAACTGGGTGGCAAAATTTAGCCACTTGCATAAAGTTCTATTTATTAAACGGTAAGGGAACCGAACAAAGATCGGATAAAACAATTGAGAAAAAGAAAAATCTAAAAGCCCACATTTTGTTTTTGTTTCCAGCTGATCTGTCGTTTTACTTATTTGAATTTTGTTCTTATATTCTTTTTTTAAAAAAAAGGAAAAAAGATTTACCAATTTTTTAAAACAAAAGCAAAATTGCGATTTGTGCTTTAAAAGAAATGGGCATTGATTTTGTTAAAAACAAAAAAACAAAAAGAAAACAAAAAAAAACGTAAAACAAATAAAGTGGGCCCAATTGTGTAGCTGATGTTTCTTTTTAAACTAGGTTTTCTTTTGTTAAAAACAAAAGAAAAAAAAAAGAGCAAAAAAAAATAATTAAAAACAAAAGTCAAAAACAGTTTTGTTTTTTTTTTTGTTTTTTTTGTTTTTTTTGGTTTTTATTCATCTTATTCGAAGATCCCTGCCCCCTGTTTTTCTTCAGCTTCTTCAAAGACCTAGACGCCACCATGGGAACCTTACCATCGCACTCCTGGAGCTCCGATTCTTCACCATCTTCTTACTTCGTGGGTCGCCAGCATTCCCAATTGTCCGATGAAGAAAGCCCATGGTCGCCCGTCACAATCGCTCACCGAAAATGCATCTCCGCCGCACACCACCACCGACGACCGCTCACTACTAGTCCATAGGTGGGTTTGATTACGCCCAAACCCAAACCTTTTGAAGAGGCTGTCCCAATTTCTGCGGAACGTTGTCAAGCCCTACAAAATACTCTCTGTACTAGTGCTCCAAATATGGGAACGGTTCGAAATCCATGGTGGCTCGAGTCCAAAATGAAGAGATTGAAACAAAGGAGTTTTTGACCTATCTCTCTGTTTTTAATTTTTTGGATTCTTGTTCTTTTTGGTTGCTAGGTTAGTTGTGCGTGATCAGGGATAGATTGTAGTTAGTTTGATTTTGTTTATCTGGAAGCACGCTGCGAACAGTTGAGAATTGTGTTTTTTGTGTTGACTGCAGTCTATATTCTCATGCATATCAAGTGTACTACTGCCCAACTTTTGTTTTTGTGACTCTTCAAGTGAATGTGCAATTTTCTTCTCAATTTTTAGCATGAAAAGTCTTGGATTTACCATCTTTGAATAGGTTCTTGTTCTTTTCTCATGTCAACGATGATATTTAGGAATATACATGAACTTTATTTTCTACTATTTAGATCAAGCTAGGACTCATTTGCCACGTTGTTTTACGATAAAATCATTTTCTGCTTCTTTAGTTTTAACCTTTAAACTTTTTACATCTTTTAAGAGGATCCTTGTCCTTTAGTGGTAAAAAAATTTTACGCAGCTTCAAAATTTTCACACTTAAAACCAGTGAGGACACTGCCTCCTTCAAGTCTGGGGGAATCGCTTCCCTCAAGTTTTGGGGAGTAGTTTAAGCAAGCCTAATAGAATATTAAGATGCAGTGAGCCAAAAAAATAAGAGAGCTAAGAAGAAAGTGTGGAAAAGAAGAAAGTGTGGAAAAAAAAGAAAAACAAATTTTGTGCTCTTGAGACAAGAAAAAGTGGCAAAAGAAAAAAGAAAAAAGTGATAGAAAAGTTTGCAAAGAAAAGCAAAATAAATATAAGAGGGGAAAAACAAAAGCGTGAAAGGAGAAAATATGTGGCAAGAGAACTTAATGAGAGAAGAAAAGTAAGGAAGCTTGCCTTAACTCAATTCCCACTCTGTTTGAGAAAAAAGTCTCACTTAGGGATACTCGTAATTTTATGGTAGCAACTTTAATCTAGCTTAACTTTGTGCAACTCACTAATCGACAAGCTCGGATTGGTTGCCAGCCTAGAGAATCCCTTGAGTGATTGTCCTATTTTCGAGTCATTTTTGTGCTAGAAAATTTTCATTAAAAGAAGTATGCATAGTCTCTACTGGATTTGAAATAGTTTTTTGAGTTGGACAATAGAACAATTTGAAAAGCTTTTATCTTTTAGACAAAGGTGGTTTTATGATGATTTTGCTTGAGAAAAGTAGTAGGACTAAAACTTTGACGTTCCTCCTGAGACACCATATGAGCATATTACTCGGCTCTGCTTGATGTTTGGTTTATTCTTAAATTTTGCATGCTTATTCTTGATATGATAATTGTTGTTTTTGCTAGAGGACAAGCAAAATATTATGTTTGGGGGTGTGATAAGACTTGATTTAAGGCTAAAAATGGTAGGTTTGCATGCTTAGTTGACGGTTATTTGGGATGAAAAATGTATGTTCATGACTATAATTAAGGGGAAATTTGCATATTTTGTAATTAAGGACTTTGGAATTAAGTTATAGGTAAATGAAGGCTAATTTGTGTAAATATGCTTATTTTGTAAGGAAAAGTGAAGATTGATGATCACAATGCGTCAGACACATTGTATGCCCAAAATTTTCAGCTTACTAGAGGAATGCACCAGCCAAATTGCTTTGAAAGTTCCAGCTTCACAATGCTTCAGCCACATTTGATGCCTAGATGATCAAGACGTGAATAACCACTTTTGACCAAGTAATTGGTCCAAGATTTGTTATTAGTTCCTAAAATCTCTACAACCTCATTTGGTTCAAACCTTCCATGCTTTTCTCAACATCTTGTTACCTCTTTAACCTATAAAAGAAGCTTCCAAGCATCACTTCAAACATCTCATTTTCCATGCTTTGTTATTCCCTTCTACTTTGTTATCAATTTTAGTTTAGTAGTTTTTATTTAAGTTTTGTTCTTCAAATATTTTATGCAATCATTCTTTGTTTATTTTCTTACAATTCAACTTAGTCCATTTTGTACTTTTTTTCCAATTCTAATTAAAATGCATTCTTTTGTTATCTTCTCTTGTATTTTAATTTCTTTCAATTCCATGAGTACGTAAATTGTTTCTTCAACCCTCCTACGAATGATTTAGTTCATCTATTTTAAATTACATCTATCAGTGAGCACGGCGTATTACGCTTTTTTTTTTTGCTTATCTTGATTGATCTAATTTATCCATTTGATTTAATTGTTGGCCACTTGTTTAAATCACATTAGTTTGAATTTAATTCTGAAAAGGTTAGAGTCAAACGGATCTCATCAAGGTAAAACGGGAAGTAACTTAGAAATAAGAACTAAAACAAGATACTAGACATAGGCTCTCTTACCCGTTAAACGTAAGTTGACATTTAATTTATTTAGGATTCTAGAGTTGCATAGACATATGTAAACACTAGCCAAAACTTCTAAACAAACCAAAAGAGGTATGGAATAGGAGTTGAACCAGTTTGCATAAATTAAGCGTAATTATGGGCACATTTGGTAGGTGTAATTCATCATTTTAGAACTAAACAGTAGTAGGGGGTTAACCTTTTAAATTTTAGTATTTTCGTGTGTTTTTCATGTTCAACCAATCTCACCAATTTTTATCACAAACCTGATTGCTCATTCCAACAGTTTTCAAATTCAATTTCAAAAGAAAAACTAGTCCTTGTGGAGATGAACTTGGAATACTTCCATATTATTACTTGTTACAGTGTGCACTTGCACTCTACCCTCTAGCTATTAAGCAGAGGTGCAACAGCTACCCTTAGGACCGAGAGGCTCTTTTCTAATCTCAAGAAGTGTAGCTTTTGTATGGAGAGAGTCAACTTCTTAGGTTTCATTGTGACAAGCCAAGGAGTAGAGGTTGACCAAGAAAAGATCAAGGCAATTCAAGAATGGCTGACCCCTCAAAGTGTAAGTGAGATACAAAGCTTCCATGGTCTAGCCGGATTCTATAGGCGATTCATCAAAGATTTTAGTTCAACTACCTCCCCCCTCAACGAGCTAGTCAAGAAGAATGTGAAGTTTCAATGGGGTTACGAACAAGATAAGTCTTTCAATACTCTTAAATCTCATTTATGTAATGCCCCTTTACTTGCTTTGCAAAATTTTGAACTAACATTTGAAAGTGAATGTGATGCTGGTGGTATTGGAATAGGAGCCGTGTTGATGCAAAATCAAAGATCGATCATGTACTTTAGTGAAAAGCTTAGCGGAGCAACTTTGAACTACCCAACATATGACAAGGAGCTTTACGCATTGGTGAGAGCTTTGCAAACTTGGAAACACTACCTATGGCCGAAGGAGTTCGTTATCCACACGGATCATGAAAGCTTGAAGCATTTGAAGAGCCGAGAAAAACTCAGTCGAAGGTGTGCCAAGTGGTTGGAGTTCATAGAGACACTTCCATACGTGATCAAATACAAGAAGGGTAAGGAAAACATAGTGACCGACGCACTATCAAGGAGCTACTCTCTTTTTTCTACCTTAAGTACCATATTTTTAGGGTTTGAACACCTTTAGTCCATCTACGCTCTTGATCCTTATTTTGTTGAAGTTGGCATAAAATTTAGTTTTTGTTTGATTTGATGCTTTGAATATGTAGTTTTTGTTGTGACGATATGTCTTGATACCGTTTTTAGTTATATAATTCACATTAGTTTTAGTTAAATCAAATTTAGAGTTAGGTAATTAACTATAAGTTATATGTTTTTATAGAAAACATTGCTATGGATCGTACTTGGATAACTTTGAAAGATCGAAGAAGTAGTCAATATTCTAATGGCGTTAGCAATTTTATTGAAGTCGCTAAGAATTATTTGGATGATGAAGGGAAAACAAGATGTCCTTGTTCGAATTGTTTAAATGTCCTAAGGAATAATTTGAATGATGTAGAGCGTCATTTATTCAAATATGGTATGTCTTCGACATATAGTAGATGGACATTTCATGGAGAAAAGGTAGATCTTTCTTCATTCTTAAGACCTGGATCAAGGTTTCTTGGAGCAACATTTTCAGATTTGATTAGAAATAATAGACCAGATGGTGGGAATCGTATGAATCAAGTGACAACTATGATTAATGATAATGAGATGCTCCAAATGATGAATGATTTAAATGGTCCAGTGTTTGAAGATATTCCCGGAGATTCCAGTGAACAGCAGGAGACTAATAATATATTTTCTGAAATGTTTCGCGATGTTAGTGAAGAGTTGTATCCAGGATGCTCGAAGTATGCATCGTTTAATTTTTTAGTGAAGCTTATGCATACTAAAGTTCTTAATCATTGGAGTGATAAATCATTTGATATGTTACTCCAATTATTGAACGATGCATTTCCAGATGGTGGAAAGCTTCCAAAATCAAATTATAAGGCTAAGAAAAAATTACGTGATCTAGGGATGGGATACGAATCAATTAACGTGTGTAAGTATGATTGTGTTTTATTTTGGAAAGAATATGCATCTCTTGACAATTGTCCTCAATGTGGAGAGTCGAGGTACAAACTGAATAAATCAAAAGGAAAAAAAATTCCCCACAAGATCCTGAGATATTTTCCATTGAAGGGAAGACTGCAGAGATTATATATTTCAAAACATACTGCTGAAGATATGAGGTGGCATAAAGATAAAAGATGTGAAACTGAAGGAATACTTCGACATACTGCTGACGCTGAGAGTTGGAAACACTTTGATAGAAAGTACCCTCTTTTTGCTGTAGATGCTCGTAATGTGAGATTGACGCTTTCTTCATATGGTTTTAACCCTTTCGGAAATATGAGTTTATCATACAGTATGTGGCCAGTTATGCTTATTCCATATAATTTGCGTCCTTGGAAGTGCATGAAAGAATCATTTATTTTTCTATCTCTACTCATCCCTGGGCCAAGGTCTCCTGGTAAAGAAATTGATGTTTATTTACAACCCTTGATAGATGAGTTGAATGAGTTGTGGGTGAACGGTATTCACACCTATGATAGTTTTAGTGGATCTTTCTTCCAGCTTCATGCGGCTCTGTTGTGGACGATTAATGATTTTCCAGCTTATGGTGATTTGTCTGGTTGGAGAACGAAAGGATATAAAGCATGTCGAGTTTGCAACGATGATTCGAGTTCAATGAGATTGAAAAGCAAAATTTGTTTCATGGGACATCGTCAATATTTACCTCAAACACATACATGGCGTAGGAGTAGGCAACACGATGGGAAACAAGAATTTAGATTAGCCCCTAAGATGTTAACTGGACAAGGTATTATAAATCAATTGAATTCATTGAGTTTCCCTACGTTGAGCAAGCATCCTACAATAGTATCTGATAACAAACGTAAGCGATTAACTAACAAGCACAATTGGAGTAAAAGAAGTATCTTCTTTGATCTTCCATATTGGAAAAATCTTATGTTACGTCATAAACTTGATGTGATACATATTGAGAAAAACATTTGTGATAATTTGGTTGGTACTATACTGAATATTGATGGGAAGACTAAAGATACCATTAAAGCTCGTGAGGATTTAGCAAACTTGAAAATTAGAAAAGAACTTCATATACAAGAAATTGGAGGCAGGCGTGTGAAGTCTCATGCATCGTTCACATTAACTGCGAGTGAAAAAGTTAGCTTCTGTACATTTTTAAAATCTGTAAAGTTTCCAGATGGTTTTGCTTCGAATATATCACGGTGTGTGAATGCGAACGAGGGCAGAATCACCGGTCTGAAAAGTCATGATTGTCATGTTTTATTACAAAGATTTCATCCAATTGGTATTCGGCCATATATACCCAAGGACATTGCTACAACTATATCAGAATTGTCAAACTTCTTTCATGATTTATGTGCAAAAACTCTGCGCATATCAGAATTAGAAAGAATGCAGACTGACATAGTGTTCATCCTGTGTAAGTTGGAAAAGATCTTTCCACCAGCATTCTTTGATGTTATGGTTCACTTAACTGTTCATTTGCCGTGGGAAGCATTGATCGTTGGTCCAGTGGGTTATAGTTGGATGTACCCAATGGAAAGGTATGAAGATGTATCATTCTTTGTTCGTTCCCTTTTTTTTCCTATGATTGATTTTAAGTCCTGAGTTATTCTTCACGATTTTTGTATTAGGAGTCTGCGATATTTGAAGCAATATGTTTGAAACAAAGCTCGACCTGAAGGTTCAATTTCAAAAGCTTACATCATAAATGAATCTTTAACTTTTTGTTCTATGTATTTACATGGGATTGAAACAAGATTCAATAGGAGTGAGCGTAATTATGATAACGTCGAGGATGTGGAGAACAATAATGAGCTATCGGTTTTTTCTGGACGTGTACGACTATTGGGTGGTAGCCAATTTAAACGCTTGACTTCTGATGGTTTAGAAAAAGCACATTGGTATGTACTAAACAACTGTGATGAAGTGGCACCTTACCTTGAGTATGTATCTATTCTAGTACAACTCTAATACTAGATTTTAACATTATGATGAAATTAAAATATGTCTCATGTTTAGGGAGCATATGAGTCTTCTCCAATCAAACAGTCATGGTGATTTGCACAGGAGACAACAATTAGAATTTCCTACTTGGTTTAAAAAAAAAGTAAGTTGGTACTTTTTAGAATGACAACTCTATTCTCTCCATTATTTTAACTATAAATTAAACTCTTTGACTTAGGCTCAAGTATTGTATCGCGAAAAAGGGATTTATGATGCATTATATGCCCTAGCAATTGGTCCGAACGACTGTGTTCGATCTTACACTGGGTGTATAGCCAATGGAATTCGATTCCATTCAAAAGAGCGTGATAATCGTCAAGTTACACAAAATAGTGGCGTGATAGTGCCTAGAGATGATGAAACTGGACTTATAAATTTTTATGGCGTGTTGAATGAAGTAATTAGGCTACAATACATTCATCTGAAGTCAGTGATTCTTTTGAAATGTGAATGGTACGATACAAGTTCAAGAAAGGGTAGAATTAATGTATCTGATGGTTATACATCGATTAATACTCGTTATAGATGGTACAAAGACAAGCCATTCATACTTGCAAGTCAAGCTGCCCAAGTATTCTACTTAGATGATTACAAACTCGGTCAAGAATGGAAGATTGTTCAACAAATTCAACCAAGACATGTGTGGGATATCCCGGAGGCTGAAAATAATGAAACGGAAGAAGTAGTGGCAGATGAAAGCATTCGCACATGTTACCCACAAGTTGATGATAACTTAGATTCACAAACCTTCAATAGAGAAGATGTTGAGCCAATGCCTATTGATGATGCAATATATATAGATAGTGACGAGAAAACAACTAGTGATGAAGAAGAGTTTGATTTTGAGTATTCTAGTGATGATTCTGGAAGCACAGATTCCAATATGTTATTAGACGATGAAGAGAGCGATAGTGACATATAAACTTATTTGTAAGTCGATAAGTATGCATGTAATATTTCGTCTTATATTTACAATATTTTTCTATTTTTCAGCGACATAATACAAGAAGTCACTGAAAAGTATTTTCAGCAACAGGAGCAGATGTCACTGAAACTCAGTTTTAGCGACATTCTGTCCTGTCGCTGAAACTTTAAACGACGTGTTATCTGCGACATCCTTAGCGACGAACTGTGATTTGTCGCTGAAACTTTTAGCGACAAAATTGGACATTCAGCGACATGTTTTAGGTGTCTCTGAAACTCATTTTTCTTGTAGTGGCATTAAGTATTTATCATATTCTTGGAGCAATTTGTAGCATATTTAAATAAGTTTTTTCCTTCCCGTAAGGAAAATTAAATAAAAAAAACTCTATGTCTTTCGCATGCTTCATGTCTCATATGTCAAAAAATTAAAAGAATATATATCTCGCATTTATCATTTTATATGTCCATCGTTCTCATGCATCACTAAAAAAAAGTCTATATCATTTTATGCATGCATCATTTCACATCTTCGTAATCATTTCAAAATTTTCCCCTAATTTATATCCAACATTTGCATAAAATCGTCTCATGCATATCAATTTCTATCTTAAAAAGAAATCAAAATATGTGCATTCTCCATTAGAAAAATAGCTCAAGAACCACATATTTACTATTCTTTATATACAAGGTACATAAAACAGCATAACATGGAAGAATTTGACGCTGAGCTAAAGAAACTTAGAATCGAAATCCACGAACGGGTCATGGAAGAATTAAATACTGAGCTAAAGAAAATAAGATGCGAGATTCAAGAACAGGGCATGAAGGTGCATGATGTAGAGCTAAAGAAGATGAGACAAGACATTGATAAGATTCAGGGACAAATCACAGAAATTTTCAATATCTTAAAAAATATTGTTGGGGGCATTTCTCAACCTAACAATTTAGTCGAACCTCATAATAATTCATCACCTGAGGTGAACTCACCTCTTTGTCAACCAACAGAGCGCTTCCCTCAGCATAATTTGTCACATGAAGATCAGCTTTTCAAGAAATGCCAACAAGCTCCTACAATCTGTCAGGTTGAATTCACATTCAAAGATGGACAAACATCAAATGTCAATTACTCAGATAATTTAAAAGGTAAAGAAAAAGAAAATGTTACCAATGGAAATGTTGAAGAAACTGCAGGGAAAGAATATGTTAAGAGATGGGGAGAAGCAACAGAACAGCTGCCAGTGCCTTTAATTAATAAAGAACTGCGTCCTGAAACGAATAGAAACTCTACTAAAAGAAAAAATAAAGTCCAGGCAGTAATTTCGAAACGCAAGTGGAGGCACCAACAAGGATCTATGGTATACGATTCGTCTACAGTACCCATAAACTCATTGGCTCTGCAGAATGGTCCACATGCAAGATTGTCAGCATTACCTGACAATCATAATAGTCGGAGGCAACTAAAGCAAGAGAGCTTTCATCCGATCCCAATATCTTATACCGAGGTGTTATCTCAATTATTTCAAGGTAATCTATTAGCTCCAGTACCTGTAGAGCCATTACGACCACCTTATCCAAAGTGGTACGACCCGCAAGTCCGTTGTGATTACCAAAGCATAAAGTCCAGGTTCTAATGAAGGCGGGATGACTAAAGTTTTCAAAGGAAGATGGTTCACACATGAAGCACTAGAATCATGAGTTCACGAGACTATGGAAATCAATGTGGATTTAATATTTTCCCACTATCAATAAAGTCTATTTCTTATTTGAAGTCATCTTTGAGATTGCTTGCTAGTGTTAAAATGACAATGAAGCTTTAGTCACCCATGATTTAGCTAAGTACTTGTAAAAAAGAATGTAAGTGTGTGGAAATTGAGTTATTTTCTTAAAAAAAATCTAAGTCATACATTCATTCATGCATCACTCATATCATATCATTGGTTGAAAAACAAAAGAACAAAAAACAAAAAAACAAAAAAATGTTACATGTTTTGAAATTTTCAATAATGATTTTAAAAAGGTCTACTCTTAGCACTTTTGTTAGTTAAGACCTTAGCAAGAATCATAAAGCAACTACAGTAAGTCACTTGGAAAAAAAAGAGTGAGAAAATGAAAAAAATGAAAAGGTGAAAAAAGGAAACAATGTAAAAAAAAAAAAAAGGTGAAAAAATTAATGTCTTCAATGCTCTCAATGAGATATAAATTTTTGCCAAGTCTCAACCATTTTTTTTTCCTCTTTGAAACATATTTCTCAAAGCTTTGTTGTCAGGCTAAATCCCTAAACCAAAATAGCTTTATCTTGGCCTCCCTATTTCTTCCCATGTGCGAACGAGTAAACCACTAAATATTCATACTGGGGTAGGGATGTCTTTTGAGGTGAGAATCTAAAACAGAGCTGTAAAACCTTGAGCCTAGCCTGCTTTGAGTCTAACCTACCGATATATGGTAAATATGGTCAACATTAAGAGTTGACTATTTACTGGAAAAAAATCCTTTGCTCAGTCCCTCACGTACAATTTTGTGATGAATATCCAAATATTACTCATCATAAAAAGCCTTTTGCTAGGCCTACCACATCGTTATGCACATAATGTTGAGAACTTTGAAGGTAACTGAAATAACACTGAACTCTTATGATTGACTGCTTCATGAATTGGTACTTGTAGTTGCTCAAAAATTTCCCTACTAAGACTTCCTTCTTTCACTTTCTATTTCATCGTGTTCTCTTATCTCAATTCTTGGTCTCTTATCTTCTTTCGAGTAAAAGTGATTCCAAGACTGAGGATAATAGTTTTGAGAATTGGGAAGTTAGCAACCTGACAAATAGTCTCAAGATCTCAGTTTGATAAGTTTCGTTTGAGAACAGTTTTTACTGGAGCAATAGCAAAGACATAATTTGGAACAGCAATTAGAGTTGAAAAAGGTTACTACGCATGATCAACTTTTTATATGTGATTACACCTTTTTTTTATATATAAAAGGGTTGTGTCTGGCCAAAAAAAAAAGTAAAAAGTAAAAAAAACTTCGTCTAAGGCCATGACAGTGCTTTAGTTCAATGATTGGAGCAATCTTCTTTGCAAATATTCAAACTGGGGCAAAGTCGAGCAATGCTACGTCGAGGCAAATTTGTAACTACATTATACAAAGCTTTGAGGCAAAGGTCATCTTCAGACTGATATTGTTACATTTCTCCTCGCACAAAATCTGCTTCACTTTGAGAAAAAAAGAGGTCATTTGCATTGAAAAGTGGACTACATCAACTGCACTTCGGAGCTAAGGTTAAAAGGGAGCCTTACATTCAAAAAGTGGGTTGCAGCAACATGACCATAAAATGAAGCTAAAGGCGAGAAAGAATATTTTTATCAATGATCTTGAGCTAAACTCAAAAAGGGGCAAGATACACGAGATGAACTCTTGGGGACTTACGCAACCCATTCTCAAGGTCACTTATCCAAAGAACTGGACTCTTCTATTCACTTGGTCATAATCTCTTATAAAAGCTTCAAAAAAAAAAAATTCAATCTTTTATTGTTCAAGAGATTTGACAAAATATCTTTGAACTCTTTGTTTCCTTTTCTTTAAAAAGGAAGCTCACTTACTTCTCTCATCATTAAGCTTGATGGAAAATCATGGTTTCCATCCTCGTTTGTTCATAAAGCCAAATCCATCCAACACTCTTGTCAGTTGCAAGACTGATGTTATGAAGCAGTTTAATCAAGCAAGATGTACAATGCTATGAATTACTCTAAACTGGCACATGAGTTACCTCTACAAAAGAAGCCCACCAAGCCTGATATAGTTTGAGAAATTACCTTGATCGAGTGAAGGCATTATAAAAAAAAAAAAGAGAACAGTTGATGTGTTTCTTCCAATGTTGACATTACCTTTTCTCATTTGATTCTTTGCTAAATCATTGCTAATAAGAAGGATGAGAGTATACAAAAAAGTAATATATTTGCAAAATATGGAAAAACTTCTTGTTCTCTCAACCATATTTTCACAAATCATGCATTCACATCACTTGCATATATATTCTTCAAAAAAATAAATCGTTTTCACATCATGGTTAAATTGTGAAAATTTAAATATCATGCATTGTGCATTCATAGCCACATTCTATTATTTGAGCAAAAATAAAATGAGCATCATGCATACATGTTGCAACCATTTAGCTTTTAGAATGCATATACATTATTGCATCAAGTATTGAGGCTCAAATTCATTGGGTAAACTAAATAAAAAACAGATCATATACTATCACACATTGTTAAGTGATAAGAATAAATGGAAGTAATAAATGGAGCATCATTTGTCATTCATGATATTGGGGCAATACACATTTGTAGATGCACCAATCCATCATGAAATAGTTGCGTCAGAGGTCGCGTAGCGGCTTCCCATAGAGCCTCCTAGAAATCTCTTTAGCTTTTTCTTGACCTTTAGAGTTAGAGCTAGTTGATAGGCCACACTCAATTGTCAGCAACAGGGTACCCGATTTTCATTAACTATTTCTGGCATTGAGCTCTTTCGTTTACAAGAGGACGCAATTAAATGACCGATCGACATCTCACCTGCACAGGTACCTACGCAGTGTAGTGTCGGTTGCCAAGATAAATAGAATTGGTCTGACCTCTAGCTCAGATGTCAGACTCCCGCTACGATAAGTACTGCATACTGCCATTGGAAGTTCCCATTAGCATGAACACGCAGTTTTTATTAGTCTTATCGTCATGTGTCAAAGTACATATCTCATGCACTTAGCTTTTAGGAGGATATTCCAAGTCCTGCACTTAGATAATAAACCTCTAGTAAATCAAATAACTGCAGTTTTTTTTTTTTGTTTTGAGAAATTGCATTTTAATCTGTTAGAGCTAGTTTTCTACCTCACACGTGTCATTAAGTTTGTGAAGCCAAGTTTTATCACCCGGGTTAAATTGAACCTGATCCAAGCCGAGGTCGAAGCATGTTGTTAAAGTCAGGTCTGTTGCATTTTATCATTTGGTTAAATCGAACCCGATCCAAGATTGAGGTCAAATCCTGTGTCAAGCCAGATCCATCGCACTTATCATGTCAATTAAATCAAACCCGATCCAAGATCGAGGTTAAGACCTGTATCAAGTACGAGGTTCTTTGCATGTCGGGATCCCGCCTAGTGTCCAGCTGGGTCCATCTCTATCTTGTCTTGTCTGAATAAAATTTTCGCCTTCCTGAATACTTTGTCTTTTGCCTTTGTCTACCCTTTTAGTTCTGCAAGGATACACAAAGGGGGGCAAGCTGTAGACACCGTATTTGGTCCGGCTTCATTTTAGTTTTATTTTTAATTATTTAATTTTTATTTTATTAAATACTATAGGATTACTTTATTATTGGTTATAAGCTAAAGTTTAAATTAAATTAAAAAAAAAGATTTTGTTTTAAAGAATTTGATTTAATATTAAAATAAAAGAAATAAAAAGATTTGATTTGATTTATATAATTTTGTTTTAAATAAAGGTTTTTTAATTAAAAAAATTTAGATTATGTTTTGGTTAAAAATAAACATTTCGTTTCTCCTCTCGTTTTTCCTTCGTCAAAATCGAACGCTTTCCCTTCCCTCTTTTTCTCTGGTTTTACTCGACTCACGCATGTTACTGTTATTTTTTTGGTATATTTAAAGGGCACACAACACACAGAGGGAGGGGGGAAAAACGGAGAGCACACACAAGAATGATTTGGTTGAAGAAAATTTTTTATTTTTTATTTTTTATTTTTTCCCTTAGTCTCTAAAGGCGGTTCAATAGAACCAACACACAACAAGACTCCGGTGCACACCTCACGACCTCCATTGCTGCCTTGAGACCATCTTGCGGTGATAGACTGACAACGACGAAGAGTCCAACGACCCACTCTAACACGACGAATGACATCCATGGTAAAAATCTTTGCACAGTATACCCCCACACTTCTTTTAATAATAAAAAAAGTTCCTTTTTAACAAAAAATAAAAATTTTCTTTTCAAAGAAAATAAACTTTTTAAAATAAGTTTTGAAAAATAATGTAGATATTTTTTCTTAAAGTAAAATAAAATAATTTTTAAATAAAGTAAACAAAAATTTAATTTCATTTAGATAAAAGATTTTGCATTAAAGTTTTGTAAGTTAAAAAAAAAATAATAAGAGTTTTTATAAACTAAATCTTGTTTAAAAATAAATTGGATTCTTTAAAATTTCCATTCAAAGTTCTTAATTTTGTTTTCTTATTTTTTTATTTATTTTTACAAAGAGAATTTCTACTGGATTTAAAAAAATAAAGGATTTAAAGAAAATTGTTTTTTAGGGATTTGTTTTAAAATAAAATCTTATATTGTAACATTTGTAATTTACAATAAGTTGTTATGCGAATGAAATCTTTTTTTAAATGTGAGTATCATTTTAGAAAAGATCTTAACAATTTGTTTTAAGTAAAATTGATTTTTTTTAATTAGAAATAAAATATTTTCCTGACAAAATCTTTTTAATGTCAAAATAGATAAAAAATTATTTTTTTTTGTTTTAATTTAACAAAATTCGTAGGTTTTTTTTTAGTTTAAAAAATAAATTAAAACTTTTGTTTTTTAAAAGAGTACAAGGTTTACATCTTAAGGTGTTGACACAGTGGTAAGATCTTTGACTTTTAATATACACACCCAAGTTTGAATCTTTGCATGCCTCATTTTATCATTGTTTTTACTAAATAATTATTTTAAATAAAAGATTTCTTTTAGAGTTTTTTTTTTAACAAAATTCAAAAATAAAAAATTTGTATTTTAAAAAGGAACATAGCTAATATCTCCAGGTGGTGGCACATTGGTGAGATGTTGAGTTTCAACTCTCATGTCCCAAGTTCAAGTCTTCATGTTTTCTAAAATTAAAATTATTTATTTATTTATTATTATTTAGCAAACAAAATAATTATTTCAAAAACTCCAATAACGGGAATTGAAACCTTCTAATATTCTCGACGTGTCAAAATTTTTTAAAGTCGTAGGGTGCTAACACCTTCCCTACGCTCAGTCGACTCCCGAACCAAAATCTATTTTTTGTAGACCAAGTTTTTAAAATAGGTGACCAATCACACCTCGTAGATGATTGGTGGCGACTCCAAACCCTTATCTCGAAAGAGACCCTTCAGGGGATGACGTCGGCTGCTCCGCGTCGCGATGACGTTGCGACAACTACGGAAAGTTGAGATTGGTACAAGATCAACAGAAAAGTTATGTTGATAGATGCTTATGGAGGTATCAGCCATTGAAGGGATAGTATTGGTAAGCCGATATGGAAAAGGGAAATGTCAAACTTCAGTTTGTTGTGACACGTCTTTTGGATAAAGAAAGTTAATGAGATTAAGAACTTTTATTGTTGGTATGAAAAAAAAAGGTAAGACAGGTCAAGAAAAGTTGAATATGGCAAAGGATCGACAAGGAGTATACTGTTAAGTGTTAGGAAGATATCAAAGTTGTGACAGTGAGAATGTTTTACTCGATAGTCACCTTGGAAGGATGTATTGAGTTTTGGTAGAAAAGGAAAAGCGAGGTTTATAGGTCCATAAGAAATTCTTGAGCATGTTGGATTAGTAGAATATAAACTCTCGTGCTAGAAAAGTTTTTCAGAATTTGTGATGTGCTCCATGTGTCTACATGCATCAGTAAATGTCAGACTAGTCGGAATTCTTGAGTTGCAATTAAGGACCGTTAAACTAGATCAATATGTGTTTTGAGGAAGAACTAGTAAAATTTTTTATGGGAAGAAAGGTGTTACAAAATAAGATTATTCCATTGGATTAAGTTTTGAGAAGAAACCAAGTAATGGAAGAGATCGCATGAGAAAGTGAAGATTTGTGTCCAATAACCTCAGTTGCTTTCCTGGTAGATGTGGCTAAATTTCGAGGACGAAATTCTAAAAAAAGAGGTAACATTTTGTAAGGACTGTTTGATCTTTTTGTAAAAAAAAAAAAAAAAAGAAAGAAGACAGAAGAACAGAAACTTGGAATTATTAAAGATTAAAGTTTAAAGGGCATATTGGCCTTTTAGCTTAAAGAAAATAAAAAAAAAGGAAGAAAAAAAAGGAATTTGGTTTGGATTTTTTTTAAGGTGACACGTGTGTGTGTGGTGTTGCTTTAGTGAAGGTGTGTGACATGTGTTTAAAAAAAAAGATAAGAAAAGAAAAGAAAAGAAAAGAAAAGAAGAAAGAACGAAGAAAAGAAAGAAAGACTACAGAGAGAAAACGGAGGAGAAGGGGAAAAAAAATAGAGGAGGTGAGGAACAAATTGAAGCTTGAAAAGAGGAAGGAATTCAACATGGTTCATAGTTAAGCTATGGGTTTGCAAATTTGGTAAGTAACTAATATTGTGATTTAAGAAAATTTGTGGAAGGAAATGGGGAAAAATTGATGTTGAAACATATTTGTGGGTTGTTGAAATGCTCAAGAAATTGCTTAGAGTAAAGGTTGGATTTTCGAGCTTAATAAACAACTTTACTGAGGAGGTAAGTTTTAGGTATGAGTTATATGGTTGATTTTGGTGGAGAGCTGGCTGTTGGAAAAGAAAAAGAAAGAGGAAAAAGAAATGTTAATTAAGTTTATGACTTTTTAAAAGAAAGTTGATGTTGTAAATAGGAATATAGTAAAAAGGGCATCTTGATTGAGGAAAGAAAAACGAAAAACAGAAGGGAGGAAGGAAGAAGAAAGGGTAGAGAAACACAGAAAAATCGTGAGTTGAGTTCTGAAATGTGAAGGAAAGAGGGTTTGGTTGAATGGGTAAAAAGGAAAAAGATGATAAATAGTGGATGAAAGAGATTGATTGAATGGAGAAGAAATGATGATTTTAATGAGGAGAGAATGTGGTTGTGAATTTGGATAATGAGTTTTGTTTGAACGTATTGTGATTAAAGTTTGGAATTAGTTTATGTTGGAATGAAGTGAAATAATTTGGTATTGAATCAATATTTTAAGTCAAGTGGAAATTGGAATAGCATACGACTCGGTTTAAGGATTTGTGAGTGGTTATTTTATTAAATGCTTTTGGATATTTATTATAGAATTTATGAGAAATTATACATATTATGATAGAATTTCAAGAAAGTATATATTATGTATATTTTAGCATTTCTGCTGAGAATTGAAGAAAATGTGTTAGAGGGAATTATTTTAGAAATGTTTTGTGATTCTAAAGAAATGTTCAAGAAAGTTATGAAATGTTGTTTAGAAAGAGATTTCAGAAAAATGATATTAGAATTTCATCAAATGTTCTTAGAAAGAAAGATTTTAGAAAGAAAGAAAAGTTCTTAGAAAGAAGAAGAACAGAATTTTAGAACAGTTATGAGAATAGTTTTCAAACCACCATGTTATTGTATCCAGGCGATGGTTGATATGCTATGTTAATGTGTTTCTATAGTATACCTAGAAATAGAAGGTCTTTGGGACCATTTGACGCCACGTGTTGAGAGAATTATTCTCCTATTTGTATTGAGATTACTCTATGCTAGTAGACCAAAATTATTCTGCTGTGTGTATTGAGATTACTCTATGCTAGTAGACCATAATAGAATATGGATACATGTGTGGTGTTCGGTTTTATCTATCTGTTTGAAGTTTGAAAGAAGAATGTTTTATATGTTTTAGAATGTGTTTCAGAGCAGGTTGAGAATTTGGTGTAACTAAGTCGCAGGGGATGCAGGGGAATACCGAGGTGATTAGGGTCAAATCCGGGTTCCGAATCCTGGACTTGGGAGCGTTGTCTTTTCAGTTCGCGTAGAAAGAAAAATGTTACAAGTTTGATTTGAGAAGTTTATTGAGTTTTATGAAATTTATAATGTTGCTTCAATTTTACTTGAGTTTTATGAAATCTAAATGAGAATGTTTGTTACTTCAGTTTTATGAAGTTTGCTTTGAGAACTGAATTTCAGTCATTTATGAAAGAAGTCTTACGAGAATAATTTCTTATCAATTTACCACTCACTGAGCTTCCCAGCTCACTGTTCACATAAAAGAGATGCATAACCCCAATACCATCATACTTACGTGCATCATTAACCAATGAGATTGGAGAGCGGGGACTAATAGTGGGGATTTATGTATTTCAGTTAAAAAACCTGAAGTAGCAAAACCTTGGGTAAAAATAGTACTTGGCGCGGTTATTGCGCTTACACTTAAATGGTTTTTATATTTTTTAAAATACGTAAATATATGAATAATGGAGAAACCCCATTAAAGAAATAGTAATGATTCATATAAATCACGTAATGGTAAATGCCTCAAATAAATCCAACGAGTAACTAATAATCCTGTTATACAGAAAAAAGTAGCTATCATGCCTTTTTCTGACGAAGCATAGAGTTCGAGAGTTCCTCTATTCAATCCTTTTCCTTCTTCTTGTTGCTGTATATCTCGTTCGTACACATCTTCTCTTTGTTTCTCGAGCCTATAGTGAGTTACAGACAGAGTTCGAAAAGGTCAAATCTTTGATGATTCCATCATACATGATTGAGTTGCGAAAACTTCTGGATAGGTATCCCACATTTGAACTGAATTCTTTCTGGTTAAAGAATCTCTTTCTAGTTGCTCTAGAACAATTAGGAGATTCGTTTTGTATTTCCCCCCAGGCTGTACTTGAGTATCTGAGTTTCAAGGAGAATTTATTTCAGCTTCTGCCACCCAGGTTAGTTTAAGAGTTGCATATCATTTTGTATGTAAATTCATTGGTTTGTAAGAAATTTTATCTGCACCCTGTTGATAGAAAAGAGTGTATAGAATGGATGTAAGATTGGTTGTTCTGTAAAGATTGTTATTTTATTGTGCATCCATTCAGAGTTTGTTAGTCAAAGTTTAGGTCAGAGATAAGAAGAAGTTGACTATTGACTTCGTAGTTAGTTGGGGTCAGTAGTCGGCACGACTTGTTCTAGGACTAGTAGATGTTTTAGGACGGGTCGTGTTAGTAACCTTGTACGAGCCTTCCCATGTTGGCCTCAACACCCCGCTGGTTGAATCTTTGGTGTTTGCCATAATTTTTCTCAATAACAAGTCTCCTTTAAAGTTGCGTTTTTTAACCCTCGGATTGTAATATCTGGCGATCCGATTTTCGTATTTCGTTGTCCGTAGTCGTGCCATCTTTCGATGTTCCTCCAATAAATTGAGTTTGAGATGTATGGATTCATCATTTTCGAGAGGGTTGAATTGCTCTACTATTGGAGAAGGGAGACCAATTTCTACCGGCACCACTGCTTTAGAACCAAATGACAATGAAAAGGCGGTCTCTCTAGTTGACGTAGATGTTGTCGTTCTGTAAGCCCACAGTGCGCTGTGGAGTTCTTCAGCCCATAACTCTTTGAGTCCTTCTAGTATGGTTTTTAGGGCTCTTTTGATGATTTTGTTGGCTGCTTCATCCTGCTCATTAGCTTGTGGATGGACTGGCGAAGAGCAAATTTGTTTGATACCTATCTCCATGCAAAAACTTTTAAATGCTGTATTATCAAATTGCCTCTGGTTATCACTAATAATAGTGTATGGTACCCCAAAGAGACAAATTATACTTCTTCAGATAAAGTTCGTAACCTTCTTCTCAGTGATAGTAGCTAGGGCCTCAGCTTCGGCCTATTTGCTGAAATAATCGATCATGACCATTGCAAACTTGGTATGGCCTTTTCCTTGTGGGAGGCGGCATACAAGGTCTATTCCCCACTGAGCAAAAGTCCAAGGACCCATTATATGTTTGTTAGTGGTTCGAGCGGTTGTCTAGGTATCGTTGCGGACCGTTGACATCTTTTCCACTTTTTAGCAAGCTACATCGTATTTTTCAACATGGTTGGCCAATAACATCCTTGTCAGACAATTTATGGCTTTGAGATCGCGCCCTTGAGTGATTACCACATATGTCTTCATGCACTTCTCTCATGACATAATCAGCCTCCTCTAATACTAAACACTTTAAGAGCGGTAAATAGTAGCCTCTGATGTACAAGTTTCCTTCTTTAAGCACATATCTGGCTGCTCGTCGTTAGAGTTGCTGGCATTCTATTATCTCATTAGGCAGAGCCCATCTCTTAAATATTTGATCAAAGGCTCCATCCTTCTCTTCTCGGGTCACTCTTGCTCGTCGATATCCATCGCCTCTTGAACCTTTATGCTCGGCTTGAGAAAAATTTCTACTGGCATAATTCTTCCCATATCAGTCTCATAGGCTACAGCCAACCGAGCTAAGGCATATGCGTTAACGTTTTGGGCGCGAGGAATCTGCTTGATCTCATAATTTAAGAACATGTTGAGCTGATCCCTCACTCGAGCTAATTATTCCACCATTCGTTGTTCCTTAGCTTGAAACTCTTCTTTTACCTAGCTTATGATCAACTGAGAATCTATATGTTTGTGACCCCAATATGCCTAGCCACCCTCAATTCGACTAGTAGAGCTTCGTATTCAACCCCGTTGTTGGACGCACGAAAACTGAACCGTAGGGTGTACTCGAATCCCTCCATGTCCGGGGAAACTAGTAGGAGCCTGCTCCACATCCCCTAAGATTTGAGGATCCGTCCACTTAAAGGGTCCAAGGCTGTTCTTCTTCAATTCTCAGAACTAGGTGTGAGTTGATGTTACTGATTTTGTGTTCTCCTGGTGTCAAATTTGCTACGAAATTTGCCACAGCTTGCCCCTGCATTGCAACCCTTGGTTTGTAGTGTGATGTCGTATTCGCTCAGCTTTACGACTCACTTTACCAGTCATCCTGAAGTCTCAGGTCTTTGTTGAATTTGTCGCAGAGGGAAATTGGTGAGCACAGTTATCCTATGGGCTCGAAAGTATGGGCGTAATCGCTGAGTCGAGGTGACCAATGCGAATGACAACTTCTCTACCTGCTGGTATTTAGTCTCTGCCTCCTCCATTGCCTTGCTTGTGTAGTAAATTGGAGACCGTCGTTCATTCTATTCTTTCACTAATGTTGAGCTCACCGCAGTGTCTGAGACGGCAAGATAAAGGTAAAGCTTATTGCTGGGGATAGGCTTAGAGAGGAGTCGCACCACCTCCAGGTAGTGTTTTAGTTCCTTGAAGACAGATTCATACTCCTCTGTCCACTCAAACTGTCCTTTTTTCCTTAAAAATTTAGAGAACGGGAGACACTTGTTGGTTGAGCGGCTTACAAATCTTATTACTCTGCTATTCTTCCATTGAGTCCCTATAATTGCTTTCGGTTTCTGGGATAATCCATCTCTATTACGGCTATGATTTTATCAGGGTTGGCTTCAATTCCTCGTTGATACACTAGGAATCCAAGAAATCTCCCTGAAGTCACCCCGAATGTGCACTTGCTTGGATTCAATTTCATCTTGTATTTCCTTAATACCTCAAATGCCTCTGGTAAGTCTGCTTCGTGTTGACCGCCTTGCTGGCATTTTACCAACATGTCGTCTACGTAGACCTCCATAATGTCGATCAACGCTACAAACATTCGATTTACCATCTCTGATATGTAACACCAGCGTTCTTCGATCCGAATGGCATCACTATGTAACAATATAGATCTCGACTCGTGACGAAGGAGGTATTTTTCTAGTCAGGCAGATGCATCTTGATTTGGTTGTATCTAGTGTAGGCATCCATAAAACTCAGTCTCTCGTTTCCATCGGTAGCGTCAACCAATTGATCTATCTGATGCAAAAGAAAAGAATCCTTCGGGTAGACCTTATTCAGGTATGTGAAGTCGATACACATTCTCCATTTGCCATTAGACTTCTTCACTAGTACCATATTGGATATCAATTAAGGATAATGAACTTCTCGAATAAATCCCGCTTTTAGTAGCTCGTCTACCTTCTGGGTCACAATCTCATCTGTGGCTTGGTTGAAGGCACGACGTTTCTTCTCCACCGGTTTACAGCAGCCATCGCTGTGAGTCAGTGTACCATGACTTCCCGATCAATTTCCAGTATATCCTCCTGTGACCATGTGAACACGTCAGCGTTGCTTCTGAGGAAATTTATGAGGCTTGCTTTTTCCTCAACCCTTAATCTTGTTCCAATGTTGATTCATCGATCATCGAATGTTAGTGGGATAAACTCCACTTCCTCTGTCGGTTCTCTTTTCCAGGAGCTAACGAATCTGGATGGTAACTAGGGCTTGGATGGGCTCCTTCAAGACAGTTGATCGTCTCGTTCGGGCTCTCCTCTGGCCTACCCACTTTCCCGGAACATTGCAGATTCCTACCAAGGTTAATGTCGACTTTCTTCATCCTAACTTCCTCAGATCCGAGCTCATCTCGGCCAAATTTGTTATGAATTTCATAATCGATCCCCACAGACGATGCCAAATGTTGATGTAGAGATTAGGCTCCACAGAATTCTCCAAAACTCGAACCAATCCTCCCAATACGATGGGGATCAATACGACCTGCAAAATCAAATCGCTCTAAATCGATGTGGCTTTTACCACATAGGCTCCAATGCCTAAGTTAGTATTGAAGTAGAAGAGTATAGGTAACAGGGTCTATTTGATGTACCTCTAATGTTAGGCTCTTTTCATATTTAAGGTATTCTCCTATAACCCCTCTAGGGTTTGCATGACTCAAACCCTAGGTCAATCACGAAACCAGGGCTCGCAGGCCGAAGGTCAAATCGGGATAGGAGTAAGACAAATGTACGTCGGTCGCCCCGAAGGTTGGGAGAGACACCTCGATATGTTGTCGGTCTTAGCTGAGAACACCTCGGCACCGAGGAGCTCTCGGCGCTGAGGCCTAGTCGGCCTTGAACCTGCCAACCCTCGTTGTCTTGGGTCGGCTCTAGTTGTTAGCTCTCAGGCGCTTCCCCATCTCGTGTCCTTCTCCTTAACCCGATCTCCAACTCCTTGTTTGGATCGTTCTCTTTTCAGATAACAAAAATATTTCAAGTTGAATTATAAATTTAGTCTAGCTTTCATGTTTGCATCTAATAGGTCCGTAAATTTTCAATTTGGTGTCTAATACATCTCTTAACTTTAAATTTGCAAAGTCCCAAAACTTTCATTTTTTGTGTCTAATAGATCCCAGACCTATTTAATATTATTTTAAATTAGCGAATGTACTAGATATAAAATTGAATTTTGTGTCTAATGCAATCCTATATTTTTAATTCTATGTCTAATAGGGTTCGTCGATGTTAAAATCTCGAATAGGTCAATGCCTATTAGATAAAATTTGAAAGTTCACGATCAATGACTACTATTAGACACAATTTTGAGAGTTACAGAACAACTTATTAGACACAACCTTGAAATTTTAAATACTCATAAATGTTGTTAAAAGTTTAATGACTTATTAGAAATCCAAAGCGAGCATAATTTAGCAGTAATTGACATATATCTCCAACCAATAGGTTATGAGTTCGCCCCACCCCTATATGTTGTACTAAAAAAAAATGAGACTTATTAGAAAAAATTGAAACTGCAAAGTCTTATCAGACACTCTAAAAAGAACAGAGACTTATTAGATACCAACTTAAAAATCCATGGACTAGAATTATAATTTAATCTATATTTTAAATGACATGGCATCAATTTGTTATCTTTTAGGTAATTACAAAATGGCATATTTACTCTAGAGTTTCCAAATAATTTATGGTTGTGTAATTAATTGTTGACTCTAATATCATAACATTTGCATCTACATTAAATTAATTAGTAAATTAATAACCACAAATAACAATTTAAGTAGAAGAATGATTAAATAACTTTGAAGTGAATATATCCTATTATCGTCTCATAAATTATCGATTTGATATCACAATCCTTAAAATTAAAAAAAGAAAAAAGAAAAGACAAACTCTAAAATCTAGATCTAAAATCAACCATCAAATAAAGAAAAAGACAACCTCTAAACTGTAGCCCCAAAGCAACCATAAGAAGAGAAAAAAACAAACTCTGAAATCTAGCCCTAAAAGAAACCATAAAATAAAGAAAAAAACGAACTCTAAAATGTATCCATAGGAACAACCATAAAAAAGAAAAAGACAAAGTCGGAAATCTAGCCCTAAAACTAACTATAAAAAATAAATAAATAACAAATAATAAAAAAATGAAAGAAAATAAAAGAAAAAGATAAACTCTAAAATGTAGCCGTAAAAACAACCATAATAAGAAGTAAGAAAAAAAACGAAAGATTGAAAGGGCAGAGACTGACCTATAGTGAAGTTCCGAGCTTCTTAGGTCCCATGCAAGATTTTCAGAAAGCGTAAAATACGAATATTATTCAGAATTTCGAAGGTCGGAGCACTTGAGTTCTCTGATAGCTGTCAATTCAACCCTTCAGTTTTCCAACAGATGTAATTTTGACTATGATATTGAAAGTCACCACGTCGGCTGATTTTTCATTAAATAAAAACTTCTCTGGCAGGTCGATCTTGAACTTACCAGAGAGGGGGCCAATGTTTGGGGAGGAAAATCGATATAGCACGTGGAGGACAGGGAAGAGCCCACGTAGGCAACATTCGAGAACAGGTCCACCTTGAACCTTTCGAGGTGGATTACTTGGCCATTTACTCCCCATTGTACCCATATTAAGCGTTCGATATGCTTCATGACTGGTATGTCGAGTCCAACATGTCCGATCTATTATCCAACACCAATAACCGCTGGTGGAGAGGTCTGTCGGATCCCAAACCAATATAATAGAGGGCACCACTTCCACAGTAGGTATGAAATTCCTCCTCGAACTTACTATTGAGTCCGAACTGTCTTATTGACTTGAGCATCATAGAGCTTGCCCTCTTGTGCAGGTCATTTCATATCGTTCCGAGTCAGCAAGCTTACGTGTCCAACCTTGTCCTGGTTTGACGTCGTCTCATTCTATGCCCAAACAAAGTGAACACAAATTAAATGAACATTTTGAATTATTAGGTTAACTTATATTTTGATCTCCTACAGGAATATTAATTTAAAATTTATTCTTTTATCCTATAAGTTTTTATTAGATGAAATATAAATCTATTAGTTTGTTAAAATAATTGTTCTTTCTTTCTTTTTTTTTTTTTTTGTATAATTAGAACAAGTTAACTAGATTTTTTTTATAATGGGGAACAATGAGTGGATATTTAGTTAATATGAAAAAAGTTTATTTATAGAAAAAAATATATTTCAAGTTCAATGGTAAATTTAATCTAACTTTCATGTTTGTATTTATATTTAATAGGTCCTTAAATTTTCCATTTGATGTCTAATAGATCCCTTAACTTACAAAGTTCCAGAGTCCCAAAACTTTCACTTTTGTATCTAATAGATCCCTAACCTATTTGATATTATTTTAAATTCGCGAATTTACTACTTATAAAATTGAATTTCGTGTCTAATGCAATTCTATATTTTTTTTTATTTTTTGTCCAATAGGGTTCGTCAATGTTAAAAAAATGTCGAATAGGTCAGTGAATATTAGATAATGTTGATGCAATTATTCAGCTTCCTGGATCCGCCAAATTCGCACCAATCTTCTAGAACAAAGGGATCGATGAGACTTGCAAAACAGAATAACACTAAGACCGGTATGACTTTTGCCACACAGGCTCCGATGCTTAAATTAGTATCGGAGTAGTCGGGTATAGAGAGTAGGACTTTTAGGCATATCTCTAGGGTTTGGCTTCCCCTCGTATTCATAGAGGTCGAATTCTAATCCCTTCAGGATTTACATGAGTCGAAACCTAATCCCTTTAGGGTTCACATTAGTCCAATCCTTATGCACTCTGGAGATATAAAACGGAGTGGGCCTCATGCTGTATTATTCAGGGCGAGACCAAGTCAACTCGGACTGGGCTTGTATGAGGGTCGGGGTTCATTGGAGAGGTTCTTGGCCAATGGGCTGAGAACCCATTGGTGCCGAGCAGTGCTCGGCACCGAGGTCTGGTACAGCCAGCTTGGGTCGCTGGGCCCTGACCCACTTACCTCTCTTCGGGTCCACTCCTTCTTCGGCTCTCTTTCCTCTTTTCGGTTGCTTAGTCTGATCTCTATTTTCTTCCTATAACAGATAAGATTTTAAGGTTCACGATCAATGACTGTTATTAGACATGACACAATTTTGAGAGTTAAGGAAGAACCTATTAGATACAACCTTGAAAGTTTAAATATTTATTAATGTTGTTAAAAGTTTAATAAGTTATTAGAAAAAATTGAAACTGCAAAGTATTATCATACACTTTCAAAAGTTTAAAGACTTATTACATACAAACTTAAAAATTCGTCGACTAAAGTTATAATTTAATGGGGCAACTTGAGATATGTCAAAAAAAAGTTAAGAAAATAAGCAAAATAGCAACAAGGTTTTGGTTTTCCAAAATATAGCATTTTTTTTGCAAAAAAACGGAGGCCCACGTTCTAAATTACAAGTATACCCTGCAAGCCCGAACCAACAATAAATTACTTCTGATTGACTTTTAATATACTAATGATTGACAGATATACTCCTGATATATATGCGTGAAATATGTTTGATATACATATGGTAAGAAATTGATTTACTTATTATATAACTATGATATCTACTACTATAAGTGACATAGAATTGATTGACTTCTGATATACTATTGATTTACTTATGATATAACTATGATGGACAGATATACTACTGATATATATGTGATATATGTTTCATATACATCTGATATGAAATTGATTTACTTCTGATATAACTATGATATATATTACTATAGGTGATATAGAACTGATTGACTTCTGATATACTATTCATTTACTTATGATATAACTATAATTGACAGATATACTCCTGATATATATGTGATATATGTTTGATATACATATGATATGAAATTGATTTACTTCGGATATAACTATGATATCTACCAATTATTTCGAACATATATTACCTCTAATATGTTTTCTGATATACTACTAATATATGAAATAATTTTTTTTTAGATAAAAGCAATGGTACAAACACGAAAAATGAAATAAAAAACATTGTCGAAAATGTTGATGTCGTTCGTCCCAAAAGACAACATAAACCATCGTCAAAGGTGTTGTTTATGGAAAAGCGGAAGCTTCAAAGATATTATCTCTGAAGACATGACAATCACCAAGAACGAAGGTTGATGTCCTTCCAAGCTTTTACCTAAAGATTTTACAAGAATGAAACTTACGCTTTTCTAGACTGTTGGAACTTATGCTTCTGGAACTTATGCTTTTTCTTTTATAGAATTTTAAGAATGACATTGTTAGTCTACTTTTGGTTTATGTCACTGGTTCGTTTTAATGTTTAAACTTCTAAGTTTTTGGTTGAAGGACTTTCCTGCTGATTTGATGTTGATGTTGATACCCATGAATGATGTTTAAATCTTTTAAGAATGACATTGTTGCTGATTTCGTTTTGATATTTAAAACTTTAAATAAAATTTAATTGTACTACTGATATATGTAGGATGTATACTTGATATATCACTCATATATTATTGATATACAGAAAAACCCTAAGTTTCTATTTACCTCTGATTTCTAATTGATTGCTCATTTATCTTCTTCCCTTCGATTTCTCATTCACAGTAATTTCGAAAATCACCATTGACGTTCACATTCATATTCCTTTCAAGTTTTCTTTCTCATTTCAGTAAGTATCAAAAATTTTTTCCTCATTTTCCATGCATGCCAATACCTATTGATTTCTAATTGATAAAAAAAAAATACAAGATAAAGGGTTAAAGCAGGTAAAATAGTGATTTACTATTATACAACTGATATAGAACTGATTGACTTCTAATATACTATTGATTTACTTCTGATATACTAATGTTATCAGATATACTCCTGATATATATATGACATATATTTGATATATAATAACGAAAAGAAATTGGGAAAGTTTACGCGCTAACTGAAAATGGTAATTTGAGAATACTGAAAATTTTAAAATGAGGATTTTCAAAAAAATGCTAAATCTAAAAATATAAAAAAGTGTTAAATATAGAAAACTTATATGCTACCATTACAAATCCCCTAATTTAATCTACATTTTAAATGACATGGCATCAGTTTGTTGTCTTGTAGTGGAGTTTTAGGTAATTACGAAATGACATATTTACTCTAGAGTTTCCAAATAATTTATGGGTGTATAATTAATTGTTGACTCTAATATCGTAACGTTTGCGTCTACGTTAAATTAATTAGTAAATTAATAACGACAAATAACAATTTAAGTAGGAGAATGATTAAATAACTTTGAAGTAAAGATATCCTATTGTCGTCTCATAAATTATCGATTTGATCTCAGAATCTTTAAACTAAAAAAAGAAAAAGAAAAAGACAAACTCTAAAATCTAACTCTAAAAGCAACCATAAAATAAAGAAAAAGACAAACTCTAAAATGTAGCCCTAAAATAAACCATAAAATAAAGAAAAAGACAAATTCTAAAATGTAGCCCTACGTGCAACCATAAAAAAAAAAAAAAAAAAAAAGACAAAGCCGGAAATCACACCCTAAAATTAACTAAAATAAATAAATAAAAGATAAAAGAGAGACAAACTCTAAAATGTAGCTCTAAAAAGAACCATAATTGTTGTTTCAACTATCTGCTTTTCTCCTTGTAACCTCATGTCTCTTACGGATTTAATCATATCACTATAAATTCTGATTCTTATTATTATATTAATATTAACGATGTTTCGTTGATTTTTTATTTTTATTTTTTATGATATAATGAAAATCCCAATACACCGGCTATGTAAATATAGACATAGAAATATTAATAGAAATTTGGATATGTACTCTACCTGCCTTAGTACTCATCTGCATCAGAAAATTTAGTGTTATGGTATAGATACAGTTTTCTATGTTTTTTTTAGGAAAGCAATTTTTTATTTTATTACTCTTTTTTATTACCCAACCATGCCTTAGCAACACTTAAGAATAATCTAAGGAAAAATAAATAAATAATAAATAATAAATAATGTGAATTAAAATAATATTTAAAAATAATTTATGAAGACAGTTTTGTTTTTTTTTTCCGAATAGAGAAAAGAATAGAGAAAAGATACCATCAGAACAGTGCAAACATAAACATAGTTAAACTGGTTAATCAATGAGAGTAGATATTGCTAGCACCACCAACCTAAACATAGCTCAACTGGTTAATTAAAGTACCAGTTTTCAATTAAAAGGTTGTGATTTCGAATCTTCATTGGACATGTTGTACTAAAAATAAATAAAATAATAATACTAGGAGTGCACGAAAATTTCCTCCTTTCTCCCTCCCTCCTAATAATTACCTTGAATTTAATTTCTCTCTCTCCCTAGGCATCCCTATACCCTCGAATCGCTATTAAAAAAAGTGGGTGGTCATCATTTACTACTATGAACTTCTCCATTTACTACTTTATATCCACATAAAATTGTCCTCAATTTTGTGCTCGTTTTTGTTCTTGTCCAGCAACAATTTTTGCATCATTTTATCTTATTAGCCATGACTAATCTCAAAAAGGAAAATACCGATGATAAGCTAAGTTTTGTCGATAACGAAATCCCTGTCATTTCGCTTGCTGGAATTGACGACGAAGTCAATGGCAGAAGAGGTGATATTAAGAAGAAGATCGTCAAGGCTTGCGAGGTGTGGGGGATTTTCCAAGTTGTAGACCATGGGGTTGATGCTAAACTTGTGTCTGATATGATTCATCTTGCAAAACAATTTTTCGACATGCCATCACAAGAGAAGCTCTGCTTCGACATGTCGAGTGGTAAGAAGGGTGGTTACCTAGCCACCACTCACGTAAAGGTAATATAATCCAAAAACTGTTATGGCTATGTATAAATAGTTGCAATGTGTCTTTACCAATTGGATCCCTATAACTGGACGTGTATTGACAGCCAACCAACACTGTAACTAACGTTGTAGGACTTGTCTTCGAATGGAGGAAGGGGGGAAGTCCCAGCTACGTGCCCCGTGGGACTCGAATCGGGAAGCTCCAGCTAGTGATTTTTGTTTTATGTTTCTTGTTTCTATGTTCTTACAAAATGTACAAGCTAGAGGTTGTTTGGTAATATTTATGTTTTTCATTTGTTTTCTATTTCTTATTTCTTTGCTCTAACGAAATTTACTATGATTGTTTGGTAACATTTATCTTTGTTGTGTTTTTCTAATTTCTAATTTCTTATTTATGAGAGTCGTTACCAAAATTCTATACAAATTTTGGAATCAAAGAATAAATTTTACTTTTATTTTTATCCTTCTTTTTTTACCTATATAATGCATACTAACTATTAAAAGTGATATATATATAATAATAATTGTTAATATTTTCTTTTTGAAAAATAAATTTTCATTTATATCATTAAGATTTTTAAAATAACACAAAATAATAGACGTCGCCATAATTCCCTATTTGATAATATTTCCATTTCTTGTATTTTTTCTATGTTTCTCATCCATGTTTTTTTGTTTCTTATTTCGATTTTCCAAGGAAGAAAAACAACACTATTTTGAGTACTTATTTTAGTTTTCTATAAACCCTAAACCATTTTTTTTAATCTTTATTTGGTGATTTATAAGTAAACAAATTTAAAAAACAATATTTTTTATTAATTCATGTTTTCGAAATATTAGAAACAAAATATTAAATGTTGTTTTTTTAAGAAATTCGTATACAATTCAACAACATTTATTGGGAAGGAACAACGAGAAATAGGGAATACTTACCAAATATTTGTTTCTTAAATCTAAAAACAATGAATAGTAATGGCACCAAACAATTAACGTGATAAGAAAATAAAAGAAAACCAAAAAAAAAAAACAATTATCTAGTTTTAGTTAATTGTATAATTTAGAAAACATGAGAAAGAACAGTGAGAGAAAAACAAAAAAAACATAAATTTGAAGGACCATCATGAAAATTGTACTGGGAAGCTACCGCAATTATAAAATTTAGAGTTATTTATTTCATTTTCTCTCTGTTCTTTTATTAATTTCGTTTATTTTGGTTTCTAGTGTTTAATAATGGTAAGTAAGAGATACTATCTGATAAACACCTAATTTTTATCTTTATATGGTAGGGAGATGCAATACGAGATTCGCGAGAAATTGTAACGTTCTTTACATACCCAATTAAGAGTCGAGACTACTCGTTGTGGCCGGACAAGCCAGAAGGGTGGGCGACAATGACCATGGAGTACAGTGAAAAACTGATGGGTTTGGCCTCTAAGCTGCTGGCAGTGCTGTCGGAGGCCATGGGATTGGACAAGGAAGCTATAGAGAAAGCCTGTCTGGAAATGAACCAGAAGATTGTGGCCAACTTCTACCCTAAAATTGGAGACTCTAACGATGTTGCACAGGGGCTACAGCGCCATACTGACACTGGAACCATAACCATATTGTTACAGGACCATGTGTGTGGGCTGCAGGCTACCAAAGATGGTGGCGAGTCGTGGGTTGATGTCGAGCCCTTGGAAGGAGCATTTGTCATTGATATTGGAGACCACGGTCATGTAAGTAAACTTCTCCGTTACGATTTTAAATTCTCTTTTGATATGTATACTTTACAAACTTCTCTGTTGGATTTGTGTTAGGATTTTGCAAGAAAAAAAAATATTATAACAGTCATTTTTCTAACCGTAACAAATGTTTTAAACCTATAATGATTAAAATGGACAGTAGTCCAAGATATACGATACCAAAATAAACATCTTGAAAATATGGTACCTACAAGAAGCGGAAAGTTTAAATTGTTTAGAAGAAGGAAAAAGAGTTGAGTTCGTTAAGTTTTACAAATAACTCGAATATAACTGATCCAACCCTAAACATTCGCTGGGTTCGATATAATCTCAGGACAGTCATTTTAATTTCATTTATGATTCAAATAATTGAGTCCAAAAAGCCCTTTTTATGGTTTGAGTTACCCATTGAAATTTTAATTTAATTTATTTATTATTATTTTATTTTAGCATGTCTGGTCCATCCGGCTAACGGCTAACTATCACATCATAGGTTGAAAGGACAAATGAAAAAATATAAACGACATATGTGACTATCACAGTCAAGAAAATATTGAGTTGTGATTGTGACATATTTGTTTTTTTAAATATAAGAACTAAATAAACATGTAGGATGACTTATAATTTAACTAACTTGAATATTAAAGACGTATTTAGTTGATGGTAATGAGAATCATTTGTGAAAAATAGTATCTTAGCAATGGGAGGTACAAGAGTGGTGATCATCAAGTAGTGGCAAGCTCAAACAGCAGCAGAGTATCCATAGTCTCATTTCATAACCCGAAAGCAGAAGCCATTGTGTATCCATTGAAGGTTAGTGAAGAGGACAAGCCAATGCTCGAGGAGCGGATCACCTTTGGCGAGATGTACACAAGAGTGATCAGCAAAGAATTACCTTTACTATTGGCCATCTCGAATAAAAGTGACCAAGGAACACAAAAATAACTCTACTTAATATTATATCATGTCTATACATGATCAAATTATGCTCGTTCGAATAACTAGTATGTGAACATGTGCTATGTACGTGTTGTTTTTAATTGTATTATGTGTCATAAGAAAGTCAATTTGATTGTACTCTAAAATTGCATACTGCAAGTATACAAGTCAAGTTTTAGTATAATTACATGTGAAATAAGAATGTTGGGGTTTATGCCCTAACGTTTCGTAATTAGTAAATATTTTGTTATTTATTAGAAAAATAATTATTTGATCTTTTTTATTATATGCAATACTTATTATCCAATTTAGTGAAAAAACCAAATGTTGTAAATGTAATATATTGAACAGTCTGCGGTTGACATACAAGCGGATGGTGTTCAAGTTATAAACTAAAGAGTCTATACTATATGGATAAGGTTGGGTGCCCTATTCTGGTAAAACTATTGATATGACCCACTTTGTGTGTGTTATAGATGATTTGATTAAAATCGTTCATATGGAGACATATGAATGAGGGTATCATATACAATGAGTTCGTATAAGATTTTGTCGTGAAATATTTAATATTTATTTGTAAATTCATTTACATGTAAGATAAGTATTTCACAGACTGATCATATGTGACTCAATCTTAATTTTGATTGATTTATGAACTTCTGCCTATGAGAGCATGTCCTTTGATTTACATAAATGAGAGTGGCTTTTGTGGCAGTCTTAAAAAGACAACTATTTTGGAAATATGACCAAAAAGGGAGTTGGGAACATAGTCTCACAAGATGGAATTCACTCTTCCCACTAAAGGTAAGTATATGAGTAGTGTTGGGACTTTCTCTACCTATAAAAAAATTAGAGACTCGTGCAAGCGCACACCGTCACAAGTACTACTTGGGAGTAATCCACTGTCAAATCCTCAAGGACTTGTTGCTTTCAAACAACGTTTAAAAAGTGAATGGTTCAAATATGCAATTGTGGTTCATGAAGAAAATATGATGAAATGTCGTTGTTTGGGGTTTTAACTATCAAGCAATTTAATAAAACTCAACCTCTTTGCTTCCTACCTTAGTTTCGATGTAAAATATGGAAGATACACACTTTTGGGAAAAATGCACTAGGCGCAATTATGGTATTTCTTAGGAATTTGAGTTATACTTATTCACTACCGCTTTTGGTTGCTGCAAAGGCTAGGGTAACTTACAATCATATGTCTATGTGTGATTACAATCCTAAAGAATATTTATCAACTCATTTGCATTATGGGCCAGAGGGCCTATGTCTAGGACCGTGTTTCTTGCACTTATGTCTAAGTCACATCTCATATTGGTTTCCTATTATTTTACCTAACCCACCATTCTCAGGGTTGGGCTTTAGTGTATAAATCAAAATCCAACTGGCCAAATGAAAAAAATACATAAAGAGAAGTTTCTAGAAACCAACCCAGAAAAAGTGCCCGGCGCAATCTGGACAAAGTCCTGAGTGTGTTGAAAATCAAAGTGTTTTGACTAAGGCATTTCACAAAAAGGTTGATAACTAATTTTGTGCATAATTAAAGGTAATTAAAAGCACGAAAACATAAATGAAGTAATTTTCATTGAATTAAAACGAATAAATAAGTCGTACAAGGAGTTCTAGCTTGACTCTCTTCTTTTTCGAGCGTGAGGGGAGTGCAATCTCACTAAAGAACATAAGAAAAACATAATAAATGAAGAACAAAAGGTAGAACTTGAATTAAAAGCAATACGGTAAGCAAATGTATAAAAATACAAGGAAATAACAACTAAAATATAAATCTAAGCACGTGAACAAGTTCTACAACAATAAAGAATGAAATGAAGCTCAAAACAAGTTTGGAAGACATGATTTGCTGTTGGGGGAGAGGGTCCCTTTTATAGGCCCTTGAGTTATTTGAAGTCCCCATAATTTTAGGTAGAAATGAATTGAGATTCACCTAACAACCCCTTCTTGACTTGGACTCACAGTTTTAGGTTGATTCAAACATGTTGGAAAGACCCCCTTTCCCTTCATTAACCAAAACGCACATGTTGGCAAAGTGGCAAAATTGCTCGAAAATTGTGCCTTCGTGCAAAATCCGAAAAACTATGATTTTCTTCGAACTTTGACCATGTTTTTCTCGTTTGTTTCAAGTACCATATATTGCAATTTATCGAGAAATGTTCTATGCGTGTTTTACTTTAAGAATATGTAATCCTTTTTGGCAAATAGTTATGAGAAAGAGGTTCAAAATCATGGTAAAACAAGCCTACCGACACACATTTATGCAGTAAAGAGTAAACTCTAACACACACTGTTCCCACCACTCTCCCCCTCCCCCCGCATCCTCACTGGGGAAAAAAAGTTTGAGAGGTGCAAAATTTTAGCACAGAAAGGATAAGGACTTCCAAAGCAATGAAAAAGTTTAGGTTTTAAAACAAAAAGAAGTATAACACAATTTTATAACCAAAACAAAAAGTGGAAAATGACTTATGGCTTGATCACGAAACTAGAAAATTTAACCTATTCATGCCCTTAAGTATCCTCATCGACATGATACAAAAACAAAGAACAATGGAAAGCTTTTCATTAAACAGATGAACATGTTGGGAGTTTAGAAAAAATGCATTGAATAAGCTAAGGACAAGCTAGTAGCTAGAACAAGGAAACATGCAAAATTTCAACTTAGATCATATGCATAAACATAACCAACATACTCATTCCTAACAGCACAACATCCAACAACAACCTAACAAGCAAACTAAAGACACAAAAGCAACCTAAACAAACTAATGTACAAGATCAATATCCAAAATATCAAATATCAAAGCAAAATGAGAGAGATGCTCCCCTAGTCATCATTATCATCATTCGAGCAATCATCACTGGTAGGTCGGGAAGAATATGGTAAATCGGCCATAAGCTCATAAGGGAAAGAAGGTGCTCCATCACAGTATAACTTCTTTAGAAACTTACATGTTGCATGTTGAGTAGCCAATAGAAGCTCGTACTTGTGTTGTAGCTCGTCATATTACTCCCTATTCACCACTCCTAGGGACTCAAGATCTGAAGCGGTAATGGGAGAATCATCCTCTTGAACGGTCAAATATCTTCGAACTCTCCTTAGGGATGTGACTGGCTTATTGGGCGTTACTACATTCGCATCATCAACCTCCACTCCCGCCTACAAGCACAACTCTCTTATTAATCTAGGAAAACAAGTGGACCTACCATTTTCTCCGAGCAACTTCGAATTTCGTTCGTTATGAGTTCGCCAAAATTGAACTCAATACCCTTCATCAGGATGTACACCATCATAACCCTACTACGCTTTTTAAACTTGTTGCTCGGTAGAAGTGGGCTCCTCTTCATTAACCTTTTTAGGATGATCTTCTGCCTCTCCAAGCACCCTAGGCCTCTTAGCATTTTTAGATAGACCAGCCTCAACTGCTTTTTGGGCAGCCAAATGCGCTACAACGCCCTGGGTGCGCAACCTAAAAATTGCGCAAGGCGCAATGTGGGCCGAGATTTTATTTTTCGTTGCTTTCTTCACCACATTGGCAAAGCACACTTCTTCATCTGAAGTCTCTGCAGTAGAAAGGAAGTTTGGGTCAGAAACATTCATACTTGATAAAGAATGGATCTTGCCTTTTTAAGAACAGGAAAATGATTCCTCTGTGGCCTCATTAGGGACATCCACAGGCCCGCATGCTCCTTCTTGTACTTCAACAGGATCTCCTCGTCATCTTGCTGTGACTCATGTACTAGAATTCGTATTCTCACTTCATATTGGGATATATCGTCATTTCCTTCTTCTTCCTCACATTCATCTCCATGGACTTCTTCGGGCAAATCTCCAAGATTTTCATCAACCCTAGCAAAGCTCAGCCTTTCTTGGACATCCCTACTATATGCATCATGCTCCAATGGTGTTTCTCCCGTCGCTTCATCAACGGCCGCTAAGAGGTCGGTAATTTTCGACGTTGCCCTTTTCTACTCTAAATCACCAAAAACTAAATGCTTTTTATGTTGGAAAAATTAAATAAACCATAATTCATGATTATTCTAAAACAAAAGCCATAAAATTCCAGAACAATCAAGGCCAGGGATATAAGCATGGAAGTAAACCAAAATCTATAAAGAGATTAGAATTACCCGAAACCATTAGATAGATTGACAACGATCTGCAGGAAGTTGTGGTTTGTGGTCTTCCTCAACTATGCAACCCAGACCAAATATGAGCAATACTCTCTGTTTGATGGGGAACAGGAGACTCAAGAAGCATAGTGTATTGGGGACCATAACCATATATTTATAGGTTAATCCTAGGGTTTCCCATAATCCCCTAGGATTAATGGGCTGGTTTCTACTCAGCAAGCCACACCACTAAATGGGAAGTCATGGGCCCATAATTAAGATCACTTGTATGCCCATTAAATAGCCCAAATATAATTGCTCTTTAATTTGTTACCCACATATGAATTAATTATTAAATTAATTCCAACATTTTAGCCAAGATAATATCTGAAAATCTGGAGATGAAATACCTTGTAGAGTGGCCGGTGGAGTTTCCTCCAAAATTATACCAGGCATAATTTGGCAATGAATTTTGATCATGGCTGAATCTGAATGATCCAATGGTTATGTGTCATGCTCTGAGTCACGACTAACCTGTTCTTGGCCCTCTACATCCGTAGCAACAGTAATGGGGGAATGGGGGAATGGGGGAATGGGGAGGGATAGACAATTCTAAAGATTCTTAAAGTGGGGTATTTTTAGTGAAATCGAATGTAGGACGTGATTTAATCTCATCAAACACAGCTTCTATTTCCTCCTTCAATTTCCTATAATTTTCTACTATCCTTTGCCGCTTTTCATTCAATCCCGCTATTTTGGCACTAATGTAGTCATTCCCCTTTCCATATTCTCTCTTTTCTTGCTGTGACTCTCAATTCTCTTATTAGTCCGATCAATTTTAGCATTTAAAGCATCACCTTCATTATGGAAAGATTGATTTTTTTTTAAGATACACCTTGCTAAATTCCTCTAGTTTTTTTTTTTTTACTAAGACGTTCTTCTCGAACCCTAACAACATAAGGTTCTAAAGTAATATTTTCAGAACTTTCACTACTCATTGAAAGGTTCTTTTTAGGGTTCATTCTTTCAAACTTTTTCATCTGTTTCAACACCCAAGGATCATTAGAAATTACATTTTCACCGGCCATAAGAGATGGTTCTAGTGGAATCAAACCCTGCGAGGTAGGTGCTAGCATCATGACCTTAATGTTCCCCTTCTCTTTGTCACTTGGTTTGGATGAAGAAGAACCTTCCATGGATTCTTTAGACTTTGCTCAAAACAGAACGAAAAACTTCATCAACCCTAACCTAACTTAGCCGAAAATGAGAGGGGTGTGGGAGATTTTTGGGATTCTTGATGATTTGATGAGAGAAATTTGAAAAGAAGTTGAAGATTTTTTTTAGATGAAAAACGTAAACGAGAAAGAGGAATATTTAGGGCTTTTGTTTGATGTTTTAAAACATATTTAGGGTTTAGTAATGGGGCATCTTAAGTTTAAAGTAGCCCTAAGCCCATTTAAACATAACCCAAATAAAGCCCACGAGAGCCATGCTCCACAATTCGAAAATCAAAAGAAAATTTTCTTAAATTGCGCCTGGCGCATTTTTTAGGAGGGTTGGATATTGATCGTGCAAAATTCAAATTCAAAAACAAAAACTAGATTTCAAATCTATACAAAAAAACCTTAAAGAAAATGTAAAAGTTTCGCAAAAAGAAAACAATTTTTTTTACATAAACACACCCTCAACACCGACCGAGGGACTGTTCTCACTATTTTTTCATGATTAGGCATGCTTAACAAATAGACAGTAGTTTTAGCAGCAGCAAACAAGGCATGAAGTATGAAAGGGAGCCTAGGGTCCATAGAATGCCAATGCTTATACGACCCTAACTTTTAAGATTAAATATGAAATATGTTATCCACAACACATCTCAGCATGTTGTCTAACTGAAGCAAATACTTCTACCTATATAAGAACATGACTAAGCACACATGAAAAAAGCAACATGCTTTCAACAATAAAACAGGGGTTAGAAAACTCCCTCGATTAATCCGATGAGAAAAAAAAAACAAAAAAAGCCACCAAGTGGCGCTTTTTCTAGGCATTCCATATTTAAGTCTTGTTTTGTTCCTTATTATGGAATAATGGTCACTGCTCTTTGCCTTATATCTTGCTTATTTTCATGGGAACTCCAATCCTGTACTAAGAAAATGAAATTATTAAAACATTCAAGACATTAGAAAAAAAAAAAAAACTGGAAAGTAAACAAGCATGAAACTAATGTTCAAACTTCCCTCCTATTGATTTTACTTTAAAGAACATTTGAGGCTTTTAACTTTTACTCATTTCCTCAAGCTCATTCGACCTCTCTTCTGCTACTGTTATGTCGTAGTTCCGCTTCTTCAAAGTACAATATGCTTGAAGGTCTAGCTCAAGGGGGAGGTGATTTACTTGTATGTATTGGTTTTTGAAAATTAGACTGTGGGGTGAAACTTAAACTTAGAATCCTTCGTCTGACTCTATCTCATCTTCTCCTATTTCTTCCTCTACTCGATCTTTGAAATGCTGGGTTAACTTTCCCTTCTTTATGTCTTCATTTGTCTCCAAAGAATATCGATGGAAAGGAAAAAGTCGTCTAATATTGATAGGTGACGGGTTTAGGTCCATTGTAACCTCATGCGCAATTACCTCTATCGGTTTCTCGGGTTCAACTTCCTTATTCTTCCAATATCTTGTTTATCACTTCAAGGGTTGGTGGATCATCTTGTCCACTAGGAGCTCAGGTTCGCCATATTCAAGCTTGCTTGATACATTGATTGTCTCAGCTTACTCTTCAATATTGTTAGGCAATGCTTATGGTGGACTATTCCTCAACTCAACGACCATCTGCTCCACCTGGATCTGCAGCTTGCGTAATGCTTCATCATTTCTCACGATAAAGTTTATCATAGTCTCTTCAAGGCTATAAATTTCCAACGATTGTATTTGTTCTAGCATCCATGGTTGATTGTACTTTTACTGAGGTTGTGTCAGGAATTCTAATGGGTATACATACTCATGTGGATGGCTACTTTCAAGTTGATGCTCTTCCCACAAGAAATTTGTATGATCCCTGCAATCTTGATTGTATGGAATTGAATGAGCGTTGAAATCTTGTTGGTTCCTTTGCTGACCTAGATAATAAAAAGATGAAGGATTAGATAGACAATATTCCATTGAATGACAAATATCACCACAAGATAAACAACATAATTGATTAACACGAGCTTTGGGCATGTTACTTCCCATTGGAAGATTGTATATAAATTGATACTCCATTCCAAACACTCATGCTTGTTGTTGGATCAGTACATGTAAACTCCTATTTATTTTTTCATTTCTTCTCTTTTTCAGTTCTTCTTTTGTTTTCTTGATCTCTATATTCTCGCCTTAACCTCCTTAAGGACTCCTGCAAAAAAGCCTTTGTGCTAAAAAAAAAAAATTACCCTTTAAGGTTAGATATAACAATTAATCTCAAGGAACAGAGGCATGCAACAATCACAATATGAAACACTTCACTTAAAAAGAAATTCATTTTGAAAACTTAAGTCCCCGGCAAGGGCGCGAAAAACTTGTTGGGTGCCCTATCCTAGTAAAACTATTGATACAACCTACTTTGTGTATGCTACAGATGATTTGATCAAAATCGTTCATAGGAAGACATATGAATGGGGGTATCATATACAATGAGTTCGTATAAGATTGTGCCGTGAAATATTTAATATTTCTTTGTCAATTCGTTTACATGTAAGATAAGTATTTCACAGATTGATCATATGTGACTCAATTTTAATTTTGATTGATTTATGAACTCCTTCCTATGAGGACATGTCCTTTGATTTACATGGATGAGAGTGGCTTTTGTGGCCGACTTAAAAAGATAACTATTTTGGAAATGTGACCAAAAAGGGAGTTGGGAACATAGTCTCGCAAGATGGAATTCACTCTTCCCACTAAAGGTAAGTATATGAGTAGTGTTGGGACTTTCTCTACCTTTAAAAAGATTAGAGACTCGTGCAAGCGCACACGGTCACAACTAATACTTGGAAGTAATCCAAGGTCGAATCATTAGGGACTTGTTGCTTTCAAAATAGTTTTTAAGAAGGTAATGGTTAAAATATGCAATTGTGGTTTATGGAGAAAATAGTGATGAAATGTTGTTCTTTGGGGTTTTAACTATCAAGCAATTTAATAAAACTCAACCTCTTTGCTTCCTACCTTAGTTTCGATGTAAAATTTTGAAGATACACACTCTTGGGAAAAATGCACCAGGAGCAATTTTAGCCTTTCTTGGGAATTTGAGTTATACGCTTTCACGACCAGTTTTGGTTGCTGCAAAGGCTAGGGTAACCTACAATCATATGTCTATGTGTGATTATAATCCTAGAGAATATTTATCAACTCATTTGCATTATTTGTCATGCATTATTTGTCAGAGGGCCTATGTATAGCACCGTGTTTTATGTGCTTATGTCTAAGTCACATCCCATATTGGTTTCCTGTTATTTTACCTAACCCACCCTTCTCAATGTTGGGCTTTAGTGTATCAATCAAAATCCCACTGGCTAAATGGAAAAAATACGTAAAGAGAAGTTTTTAGAAACCAACCCAAAAAAGAGTCAGTCGCAATCTGGACAAAGTCCCGAGTTTGTTGAAATTCAAATCATTTTGACTAAGACATTCAACAAAGAGGTTGATAACTATTTTAGTGCATAATTAAAAGGAAGAAAATGTACGAAAATATAAAGAAAGTAATTTTCATTGAATTAAAACGAATAAATAAGTCGTACAATGAGTTCTAGCTTGACCGTCTTCTCTTTCGAGCATGAGGGGAGTGTAATCTTGCTAAAGGACTTAAGAAGAACATAATAAATGAATAACAAAAGGTAGAACTTCAATTAAAAACAATATGATAAGCAAAAGTATGAAAATACAAGGAAATAACAACAAAAATATAAATCTAAAGCATATGAATGAGTTCTACAACAAAGAGAGAATGAAATGAAGTTGAAAACGAGCTTGGAAGAGATGATTTTCTGTTGGGAAAGAGGCTCCCTTTTATAGGCCTTTGAGTTGGTTGAACTCTCCATCATTTTAGGTGGACATGGGTTGAGATTCACCTAACAACCCCTTCTTGACTCGGACTCACGGTTTTAGGTTGATTCAAACACGTTGGAAATGACCCCCTTGCATATGAGAATTTCAGCTTAATTTAGATTGAAACTATATATTTCTAAATATATAGTTTCGAACTACTCTGCTCTACTCTTTCAAATCAAGACTAATGTTAATCCTGTACCTACATTAATTCATACCCGTTAAGATTTAATTAGGAATTGATTATCCATTTTTTTTCCTGGTCAGATCAATAAGGTCATGAAAAACATTTCTATTTATTTATCTTTTTTTTACTACATATAATGGATTTGCCTGGACCGATACATGATTTTCTTGTAGTCTTGTTGGGATCAGGTCTTATATTAGGAAGTATGGGAGAACTATTACTTAACAACTCCATTTATTCTGCTTTTTCGTTGGGACTAGTTCTTGTTTCTACATCTTTATTCTATATTCTAGCAAATGCCCAGTTTGTAGCTGCTGCGCAACTACTTATTTACGTGGGAGCTATAAATGTTTTAATCATATTTGCTGTGATGTTCATGAAGGGTTCAGAATATTCCAAAGATTTTAATCTTTGGACCGTTGGGAGTGGATTTACTTTTCTGGTTTGTACAAGTATTTTTGTTTCACTAATGACTACTATTGTAGATACGTCATGGTATGAGATTATTTGGACTACAAGATCAAACCAGATTCTAGAGTAAGATTTAATAAGTAATAGTCAACAAATTGGAATTTATTTATCAACATATTTTTTTCTTCCATTTGAACTCATTTTGATCATTCTTTTAGCTGCTTTGATCGGCGCAATTGCCGTAGCTCGCCAGTAATAAATCTTTATAAATAGCATAAATTAAACTTTGTTCTATGTTATCACATACATTCCCTTTCAATTATATTTGAAGATTGTTTCTTTCTAAAATAAAAATTCTTTTATTCGATCGATTACGAATATATTCCCTTGTTCTGTACTTTTTTTTTTGTCAATTGAATTGAATCTATTAAATTTGTGTTCATATTGAAATTAATCGGAATTGATAAGGAGTTGGTCAATCATGCTCGAACATGTACTTGTTATAAGTGCCTATTTATTTTCTATCGGTATCTATGGATTGATCACGAGCCGAAATATGGTTAGAGCCCTTATGTGTCTTGAGCTTATACTGAATGCAGTTAATATGAATTTCGTAACATTTTCGGATTTTTTTGATAGTCGCCAATTAAAAGGGAATATTTTCTCAATTTTTGTTATAGCTATTGCAGCCGCTGAAACAGCTATTGGCCCAGCTATTGTTTCGTCAATTTATCGTAACAGAAAATCAACTCGTATCAATCAATCGAATTTGTTGAATAAGTAGTATTTATTTATCAGATAAATTATCATATTCATCAAGTCAAATTATCTGTATGATACGCAATCCATGATCATGTTTGCGAAACCGTAAAAAATCAAAATATCTTGGCCCTATCGCATGAGTTAATATGAAAGTAGATTGATTATAAAAATTCTGATAAATTATTGACTCATCTGGTATCGAAATATATAATTTATTTACAAATTTACTAGATCATGTCTTAAAAAACATTTTTAGATCCAATGTCACATTCAGTAAAGATTTATGATACATGTATAGGGTGTACTCAATGTGTTCGAGCTTGCCCCACAGATGTATTAGAAATGATACCTTGGGGCGGATGTAAAGCTAAGCAAATAGTTTCGGCTCCAAGAACAGAAGACTGTGTTGGTTGTAAGAGATGTGAATCCGCCTATCCGACAGATTTCTTGAGTGTTCGCGTTTATTTATGGCATGAAACAACTCGAAGCATGGGTCTAGCTTATTGATACGTTCTATAAAAGCCCCCTTGAATACATTTGATTTCTTTTTTACCGACAAAAACTTGTGCTCAAAGATAAATATACATATATTTTTTTTATTTAATTTTCGAACATGGGTTTTTTTAGTCCAAATGTATCTTGTTTTTACTACGAATTATTTTCCTTGGTTAACCATACTTGTAGTTTTTCCAATATTTACGGGTTTATTACTTTTCTGTTTCCCTCATAGAGGAAATAAAGTAATGAGATGGTATACTATATGTATCTGTGTACTCGAGCTCCTTCTAACAACCTATGCATTTTGTTATCATTTCGAATTAGACGATCCATTAAGCCAAATGACGGAGGATTATAAATGGATCTTTTTTTTTTTATTTTTACTAGAGATTGGTAATCGATGGACTTTCCATAGGACCCATTTTACTAACGAGGTTTATCAGCACTTTAGCTACTTTAGCGGCTTGGCCAGTTACTCGAGAATCCCGATTATTTCATTTTCTAATGTTAGCAATGTATAGCGGTCAAATATGATTATTTTCTGCTCGAGACCTCTTATTATTTTTATCATGTGGGAGTTAGAATTAATTCTCATTTATCTACTTCTATCGATGTGGGGAGGAAAGAAACGGTTGTATTCAGCTACAAAGTTTATTTTGTACACTGCAGGAGGTTTCATTTTTTTGTTAATGGGAGTTCTGGGTATCGGTTTATATGGTTCTAATGAACCAACTTTAAATTTTGAAACCTTAGCTAATCAATCGTATCCTGTTGCACTCGAAATAATATTCTATATCAGGTTTCTTATTGCTTTTGCTGTCAAATCACCGATTATACCCTTACATACATGGTTACCAGATACCCACGGAGAGGCACATTACAGTACTTGTATGCTTCTAGCCGGAATCTTGTTAAAAATGGGAGCATATGGATTGGTTCGTATCAATATGGAATTATTACCCTACGCCCATTCTATCTTTTCACCCTGGTTGATCATAGTAGGAATAATTCAAATAATCTATGCAGCTTCAACATCTGCGGGTCAATGCAATTTTAAAAAAAAGAATAGCTTATTCCTCCGTCTCTCATATGGGTTTCATAATTATAGGAATTGGTTCTATAAGGACGGGACTCAATGGAGCTATTTTACAAATAATCTCTCATTGATTTATTGGCGCTACGCTTTTTTTCTTGGCGGGAACAAGTTATGATAGAATACGTCTTGTTTATCTCGATGAAATGGACGAAATGGCTACCCCAATTCCAAAAATATTCACGACTTTCACTATCTTATCGATGACTTCCCTTGCATTGCCGGGTATGAGCGGTTTTGTTGCAGAATTAATAGTCTTTTTTAGAATAATTACCAGCCAAACATATCTTTTAATGACAAAAATACTAATTACTTTGGTAATGACAATTGGAATGATATTAACTCCCATTTATTTATTATCTCTGTTACGCCATATGTTCTATGGATACAAGCTTTTTAATGCTCAAAATTCTTATTTTGTTTGATTTGGGACCGCGAGAGTTGTTTGTTGTGATCTCTATCCTTATACCTGTCATAGGTATTGGTATTTATCCAGATTTTGTTTTCTCACTATCAGTTGACAAGGTCGAAGCTATTTTATCTAATTATTTTGCTAGATAGTTTTCATAAAAAAAAAAAATGAAACAGCAATACTATAATAATTATTTTTTAAATCGTTCGTTGCACAATAAAAAAAGAATTTTGTTTTCTTAATCTTAAGTTAAATAAAAAAAATGAATTGTACTTCCTCATACATTTGGCTTTTGTGAGAACAATTTGAATCAAGTAATGTAGTGATTCAAAAGGTTCTAGATGTCTTACACGCAGTTTTCTTATCTATACTCTCCCATGTTTGTGTTAGTCAGGCCTTTTCTTGAATTTTTTCAATTAGATGTTAATGTCAATGAACCATAACTATGTAGCCCTATCCCTAATAGATTGACCCCAAAATAGCATATCCAAATTATAAGAAAACCCATAGAGGCCACAATTGCGGAATTTACACCTTCAAAATTTTTATTTGTTCGCGTATGTAAATAAATTGCGAATATGGTCCAAGTAATAAATACCCAAGTTTCTTTTGGGTCCCAATTCCAATATGATCCCCATGTCTCATTAGCCTATACTGCCCCTGAAAGAATACCTATGCTTAAAAAGATAAACCCTAGACTAATTATACGATAACTCCAATGATGTAATTGTTGAATCTGTTGAGACTTATAATAATTCTTCGGAGAAAAAAAAGAAGTGTTTCTTAAAACATTGTTCCCTTCGTTCATGTATTGGATCTCATCAAAGGAAAATAATGCATTTAATAAATTATTGTTTTTATAATAAAAAATGTCATGCCGCCACTCGGATTCGAACTGAGATGCTCTAGCATTGCTTCCTAAGAGGAGCGTGGCTACCGATTTCACCATAGCAGCTGTCTCAAAATCATAATAACCTATTATTATTCAATCGTAGAGCAATCGTCGAGATTGAAAAGAATAGAATCAATTTTTAATTCAATGTAATATTTTTTATAAAATAGTTAAGGAGATAAAAAAATCTTTATCTTTAAATTATAAAACTTAATTAAAGGTAAAAAAAAATAGGGATTTGAGCGTTTCCAATAAAAATCTCTATTATCAGATTTCGTTTATTTAATATTTATATATGTAATGTATTTATTATTATTTTCATTTATTTCAATAATAATTTAAGGTGTCAATTTTCTTAATTTAACAATAGTTTTATTTTATAGGATTTTGCGTAGTTTATTCGCTTTCAAAAAAGGAACTATTGTAACTAGATAGTTCTGGTTTGAATATGTATATATAATAAAAAAAAATGTTATTTGTCATTTACATTTTTAAATGATTTGATTTCTTTGTTTTCTTTTTTATCTCATTTTTTCAATGAAAAACTAAAATAGAACATTTTTTTAGATCACAATTTCAGCCCAGCACTACACTCAATAAATTTATAGAAATATTGCCATAGCTTTGGATTAAAGGGTTTTCGTTGTGTATAGAATTTGTGTTAGGACTTTTCAAACCAATTTAATTATGTATTCGGCGGGATATATTATATAATAGTAATAATGATTTTGAGAAAAGAAATAAGGGTTCATGTAATTTAAAAATAAGATTTTAACTTAATCAACTAATGTCATCCTTTCAATGCCTCATTAAATTTTTATTTTAATAAAGAGTTTCTGTTTACTATTTGATCTTCTATATTTAGACTATATTTACATATTATATATAACTATTATAACTACATTCTATAATATAGAAAATATATAAAAAAAATAAAGAAAAACTTTTTTTTATTGGGCGATCAGGATTCTTATTTTCCCCATCCCGAAAATGATGAAAAACAAAGATATGAAAAAGAAAGGTCAACCCTTGTATTTATTTTTATTCTTTGAACAACAAAAAAAAAGTACCATTTCATATTTTATAATTGAGTAAACAAAAGAATTCTTATTTTACATATCCTAAAAAAACGGAAAACGAATTTCATAATCATCCGCTCAAAATATTAGGAAATTCCAATAATTGCTTTAATTATTAATTAAAAAAATGTTTATTTTTATTTGAATATATTTATTTTAGTGACAATTTTTTTTAATAAATTCACATTACATTATTCAATTTTTTATATAATAAAATAAAATTATTATTTTAATAATAAAATTATAAACGAATTTCTACTAGGATGTTTTTTGAGTCAAACCTGTTTATGCAGGAATTTGCACAACGGTTCTGCACGAATCAAGCTCAAACCCGGTCTTCGGTTCCGACCTGAATACTAGAGTGGACCTGCACAAGAGGGTAAGCACTTCGATGCTCAAGTCAGTATAGATCGGACTCCGTATTTAGTTCGAGGTGAGATTCGATCCCTGAGCGTGAAATGAAGCCCTCTATTTATAGGTGACGGATCCGACAGCACACACGACCGGCGGTTACATGTCTTTTCTCATGTCGGACCTGTCGGGTTCCGAACAGGTCGGACCCCAGTCAGGTCAAACCTTGGTGCCCATACTTCATCTTTTATAACGGGCAAATCGGGCCACCTCGGCTGGGCCGAGGTGGACCTAAGCAATCTCTTTATTTAGTTTCTTCAAACACTAATAAGGGTCCTCCACGTGTCTTGGGTATGTTTACCCCCAAACATTGGCCCCCTCTCTGTCAGGTTCGATCTCGACCTGGCAGAGAAGTTCATTCGAATCTATTTTGGGACACGCGGCGACTTTTCATTTGTACAGGGAATATGACCGTTGCGGAAGACGTTTCGACCTGCCAGGTTGTCGGAGCACTCAAGTGTTTCGCCGTTGCGTATCTCGAGAAGATCTCAGCCGCTCGTTGATTACACGTGTACGGCGCAGAGGTTTTTCCGATGAGCTATAAATAGTCCCGAAACTTCAAGTCAAACCTTACGTTTCCTGAATTTCTGGAGTTCGATCTGAAACTAGCTCGAACCCTTACTGTAGGTCAGTCATTTTCATTCTTACTTTCTTTTCAAATATGGTGGTGTTCTTGTCTTCCCCCTCCAGTAGTGATAGCCTGGGTAGCGTAGGTCGGGCGATAAGTAGTTGGCCCCCCAAACCAAGTGACTCTGGGGAGGTCTTAGCTCGTAGGTTAGAGTCAGAGCTGGAAGAAATAGAGAACTTTAGGTTCTCAGATGATGGGGAGGATAGCGATACCTCCACTTCGGGCCAGGGTCTGGAGTACCCTTCTAGGATGCCCGAGCACTATCTTGGACCCCTCCGTAGGGGGTTTAAAATTCCAAACGATATCCTTCTTAGGATCCCAGAGGAAGGGGAAATAGCTGACAATCCTCCGGAGGGATGGGTCACTCTTTATTTAAAGATGTTTGAGTACGGCCTCAGGCTTCCCCTTCATCCTTTCGCCCAGGAGTTCTTAAACCGAACTGGTTTGGCACCGGCACAAGTGGCCCCCAATGAGGGGTGTCATTTTTGCTTTAGCCATCCTCTTTTGGTTGCGAGCTTGGGATGAGGACGAGGCCGAACTACTAAGTGTCGAACAACTCCTGTGATGCTTCGAAGCCAAAAGGATAGCTAAGAAGCCTGGTCGGTACTACATGTGCGCAAGGAAAGGCGCATGTGGCATAGTCAAGGGGCTGACCTCCATCAAGGGACGGGTAGGAAAGTTGTTCTTTGCCTCGGGAGAGTGGCTGGCAAAGGACGAGTCTGGTCGTGCCTTTTTTGATGTTCCCACTAGGTTTGAGAACTTAGGTATGGAGTCTATCCTATTTTCTTTCCTTTTAATTTCTTGATTTTCACTTCTAACTCAAACTTTGGTTTGTTTTGTGCAGTATCGATTAAGCCGATTCCGGAGCTCGCTCAAGCCTCTTTTGACACTCTCAAGTACTACAAGGACAACTTCCCCAAAGGCAGGAAGATTGGAACCTTGGTCACCGACAAGCTTCTCTTGGAGTCAGGGCTTCTTGACTACAACCCTCTAGTTCGACCAATCGAAGCTTCAAGGCCGAACTCTGAACTCGGTAAGTCGTGCTCGACCTAGGTTTCAATTTTATCTTTCCTTTGATCTCTAACTTTATGCCTGTTTATTTTGCAGCAATGGTGTGCGGATTCACTGGAAGTGTGAAGCGCAAGTCCAAGGGCCATGCTCACGCCCTTAAGACCGTGGTGAGCACTGAACCAGTGACGCCTACGGTGCCGCGGACGGAGGCTCAGGGTAACTCTGGGCCATCCTATTGTAGTCCCCACCCCCGTGATCGAACTAGACTTGTCTGAGGGTCGATTTGAAAAGAAGCGTCCAAGGGAGGAGTCCGAGGCGCCTGATGTATCTCCCCTGAACGAGGTGAGGGGAGAGTCTCCTTTGAGGAGAAAAAGAAAGAAGAAGAAGACCTCCTCCTCCTCGGAGGCTGGGGCTCGTGGGACTCTGCCTACGAGCCATGCTGATCTGGTGGATGACCCCGCAGCTCGGATGGGGGGAACATCCGACGTGAGAATGCGGTTCAGGATGGAGCCGACAAGCTCAGGGGTGAAGGACCAGGTGTCCCGCATCTCTGCCACGTGTTTGGACCGCTGCCTGAGGAGAGCATCCAAGTTCGTGAGCGATCCTGGGTCCGTACTGCAGAGGACCATTGACAACGCTGTCGAGGTAAGATCTGCTTTGCATCTACCCTTATTATTTTTTCTCAATTTACAGCTTGACCTAACCATTGTGTTCCTTGACTTTTGCAGGCGTTTGTCGCTTCCATCAATTCCGCTATCGTGGTCAAGGCCGAGCTGGATGGAAGGGAGGCTCTGGCAGCAAAGGAGAGGGAGAACTCCTCTGCTGCCTTGGAGGCTGCCACCACGTTGAAGGGCGAACTGCTAAAGGCCTAAGGCGAGGTGGATGTTTTAAGGGCCGAGGTGGATGCCAAGGCCGAACTTCTGAAGAAGGAGGGTGAGAAGCACAAAGCCCACCTCCCAGCAGCCCATGCGATCACCAAGGGGCTGGAGAAGGAGAAATTCCAACTCTTGAAGGAGAAGGACGATCTCGCCCAAGCCCTTGAGGAGAAGGATGCCTCTATTGGGCGCCTCACAGCCGAGCTCAAAGACCTGAAGGAGCGCCTTACCAGTGGACCTCTGCTGGAGGAGTCGTTCCGGCAACACCCAGACTTCGATGGGTTTGCCAAGGACTTCAGCGACGTCAGCTTCAAGTTCCTGATGAAGGGCATTGCTGCCGACATGCCTCACCTTCAGATCGATCTCAGCGATCTCAAGAAGAAATACTCTGAGAAGTGGGCTTCTGGGCCTAACGAGACTCCTGGCCCCCAATCACTGGTGGACAAGTACGTTAGGGAGTTGGATTCTGACTTCTCCGACGTGAAGGATGAGGATGCTCCTAGCCAAGAGCCAACCGAGGTCGGCACAACTCAAGAGGAGGCTCCTTCACAGCAGGGTGGATCCTAGGAGGTCAACCTTCTGGGCTCCCAGGGCGAGCTGTCCTCCCACCTCGGAAGTAACTGAGGCTCTCTTTCCTTCTCTCTTTCTATTTCTTTTGTAAGTCCTTGGGCAGAGCTGCAAGGTATATAAGCCTTGGCTCTGTCCTTTTAATCAATGAAACTTCCATTTCTCCAATTTTTGTTTGTTCTTTTACTGCTTTTCCCTTTAAGAATCTTTTTAAACTTGCTTTTGTAAGTCGGAACTTATGAATGAACAAACTCATCTCGCACCTCTAACTAATAAGTTTAAAGGATTGTGAGATAACTCTTTTCACATCGCACCTCTTTCCTAAGGTTTGAATTTGAGAGTTTCTTTTCTTAATCTTTTGATATTTCTCCTCGAACTCGGAAGTCCGAAAGATAATCTTATGCAATTTGAACTTTCTACATCGCACCTTTAACTTGTACGTTCAAAGGGTTGAATTTTAAGTCCATAGTTATTATTCACATCGCACCTCGAACCCGTAGGTTTAGAGGATTGAATTTTTTGAACCTTCAACATCGCACTTTTAACTTAAGCGTTCAAATGATTGAATTTTGGTTCGCAATTGATTTTGACATCGCACCTCGAACCCGTGGGTTTTGAGGATCGAATTTGATCAATTTTTTGCCCTTACTTTGCCGACCTTACTTTGCCGATTTTAAGTCTTATGGGAGTCCGTGGCCCCCATTTAATTTCTAATCGAACTCGGAGTTATGAAATTAAATCACTCCATTTATTAAAAGTTCCGCCTCTTGAAAATTTTGACAAGCCCATTTTGAGTCTATTTTGACATTTCAAGGGTAATATCGTTTCAAGTGCTCTGCGTTCCATTGATGCGCCAGCACTTTTCCCTCCAGATCGGCCAGCATATAAGTTCCAGGTCGGACTATGCCTTTGACTTCGAACGGTCCCTCCCAACTTGGGTCGAGGGTGCCAACATGACTCTGAATTTTTCTCAAGACCAAATGTCCAACTTGGAAGCTTCGAGGTCGAACTCGGGTATTGTAATGTCTGGCCAGTCTGTTCTGGTACTCTGCCAAGCGCAGCTGGGCCATTTCCCTTTTCCCTTCCAATAAGTCCATGTTAAGGAGCAGCTCATCCTAGTTCCTTGTAGGCTCGTACTGTTCTACCCTATCTGTTGGTATGCCGATCTCGACTGGCACAACAGCTTCGAGGTCGAACCGCTCACCTCCTGGTGCGAGTAAGAGGATTCCTGCCCACCCCCTCTCGTTAGAAGATCCATCAACGTAGATCATCCACGGGAGGTCGGACTTGGTCAACTGAGGTGGTGGAGTGAGCTCTGCGATAAAATCGGCCATTGCTTGCCCTTTTATCGCAGTTCTGGGCTCGAACTGGATGTCGTACTCACTCAATTCCAATGCCCACTTCATCAGGCGCCCTGATGTTTCAGGCTTAAGGAAGATATTCTTGAGGGGCAAGTTTGTAAGTACTACGACCGTGTGCGCTTGGTAGTACGACCTAAGTCTTCGGGCCGAGGTGACTAAAGCGAGGGCCAGCTTCTCCATTTGGGGATATCTGGTCTCGGCCTCGGTCATGGCCTTACTGGTGTAATAAACAGGGCTTTGGCGCGCACCCTCCTGCTTTATCAGCGCCGAGCTGACGGCGCTATCCGACACTGCCAGGTACAAATAGAGCTGCTCTCCTGGCAATGGTTTTGCGAGTAGAGGTGCCGAGGAGAGATAGTTTTTTAACTGCTCAAGTGCTTGTTCACACTCCACCGTCCACTCGAACGGTCCTTTCTTCCTAAGAGCCTTGAAGAAAGAAAGGCACTTGTCCGTTGATCTTGACATGAACCTATTCAAGGCTGCAATCCTGCCATTGAGGCACTGAAGCTGCTCTAGAGTCTTGGGCGCCTCCATCTCGAGCACGACCTTTATCTTCTCTGGGTTAGCTTCAATCCCACGGTTATTTAACATAAAACCAAGGAACTTTCCCGAGGAGACTCCAAAGGTGCACTTGGTCGGATTGAGCTTCATTTGGTACTTGCGTAGCACTCCAAAGGCTTTGGTTAGATCGGAAAGATGCAACTTTGATTACTTGCTCTTGACAAGCATGTCGTCCACATACACCTCCATATTCCGACTGATCTGCTTGGCGAACATTTTGTTCACCATCCTTTGGTAGGTCGCACCCGCATTCTTAAGGCCAAAAGGCATCACCTTGTAGCAGTACAGACCTTGGTCTGTAATAAACGTGGTATGATCTTGGTCTGGCAAATGCATTTTAATTTGGTTGTAACCGGAGTAGGCATCCATGAAGGTGAGCAGCTCGTGCCCGGCTGTTGCGTCCACGAGCTGGTCGATCTTCGGAAGGGGGAAGCAATATTTTGGGCACGCCTTATTTAAATTAGTGAAGTCCACGCACATCCTCCACTTCCCGTTGGACTTTTTAACTAATACTACATTAGAGAGCCACTCGGGATACAGAATTTCTCGTATATATTCAGCTTTTAAAAGTTTGTTTACTTCCTCAACAATTACATCACTCCTCTCCTTATTTACAGGTCTTCTCTTTTGCTTTACAGGTCGGAATGATGGGTCTATGTTGAGGCGATGCACCATGATCTTTGGATCAGTGTCAGGCATGTCCTCGTGAGACCATGTGAAGACGTCCCAGTTAGACCTGAGGAAATTGATCAGTTCTTCCCTGTCGGTGGCCCCTAGCTTGGTTCCTATGCTTACTTGTTTTTCAGGACTAAGTAAAGGAACAAGCTCGAGCTCTTCTGTTGGCGGGGAGAACTGCCTTTTGCCTTCCTTGGGCAGGTCTGTCTCGGACCCTTTAAGCTTGCCACGACTGGTCTGCTCTTCCAGGGCGTATACGGTCGACCCTTTGAGCGCGGATGCATAGCATTCTCGTGAAGTCTTTTGCTCACTTTGGACCGTGCCCACTCCATTAGGAGTTGAGTACTTCAGGACCTGATGCAGTGTGGAGGGGACGGCCCGGAATGAATGGATGATGGGTCTCCCGAAGATGACATTGTAGGCCGACTTGCCGTCGATCACCACCAACTCAGCCATCTGCGTTACTTGGGTAGCATCTTGTCCGATAGTGACCGGGAGGTCAATGCACCCTTCTGGGGAGACCGATTCTCCAGAGAATCCAACCAAGGGTGTTGGACTTTTCTTCAATTGTGACCTGGTCCATCCCAGTGCTAGATATGTTGGGAGGGACAAGATGTTGGCAGATGCACCTCCATCAACCAGTACTCTTCGGACCAGGACATGATCGATCAGAGGGGCGATCACCAGTGCATCGTTATGGGGAAGTGGACCCCCTCTAGGTCGGCATCGCCGAAAGTGATGGAGCAAGTAGGTTTTTGCTCCCTGATGATGCATACCTCGCGTCTGGCCTCGCGAGCTAGTTCTTTCCTTTTGTTTCCGGACTGGCCCCCGCTCGGACCTCCGAAAATAGTGTTGATGTCCGCAGGTCGGTCATCCCGGTGAGGCGGCGTTCTTGAACGCTTCCTCTCTTCTTTCTTTTCGATCGAGTTAGACCTCGGTTTGCCCACAAACTTTTTAAAGTAGCCATCTTGAATGAGGTTTTCAATCTGGCGCTTCAACTCCCAGCAACTTGTCGTATTATGGCCGTGATCGTGATGAAAACGGCAGTACTTATCCTTGCTGTGCTTTTCTGGGTCTCCTCGGAGCTTCTCAAGTCGCTTGAGGACCTTTTCCATCCCGCTCTCCTCGATGTTCGTAAGTATCTCGGAGATGGGGATGGTGGTTGGGGTGTACCGTTCATAAGGTCGGCTCCGGCTGGGGCCGCTCTCCGACCTGCGGTACTCTGTTCTGCTACTGGAGGAGGATGGTCCCTTATCTTTGGACTTGACATCAGTCCTCCTCTTCTCCTGGCTCCATTTTTTCTGATCGATCTACTTTCCAGATCGGCTAGTCTTGGTTCTGAGGAGCTCCTGCCCATCAATGACTTTCTTCGCCTTTTGTAATACTTCGGCGAAGGTGGCTGGAGCCTCCTCTCCAAGTTTTATGGTTAAGGTCTCATCGGCCAGACCAGTAAGGAAGTAGCACATGGCCGAATCATCGGAGCAGTGCACGACCTTCAACTGCTCCTCCTGGAACCTTGTGACATATTCTCTCAACGTCTCTCCTTCCTTCTGCCTGATCGTGGCAAGGTGAGTCGCTGTCTTTGGTCATAATGCCGAAAGGAGAACTGACTGATGAACTCCTTCCTCAGCTGGGAGTAGGTCCAGATTGACCTCGCCGGCAGTCTCCGGTACCATAGGCGCGCGCTGCCGGTGAGCGCGATCTAGAAGGCGCGGCATTTGATCGCATCTGTTGCCGCTTGAAAGTCCATGAGGCCCTCGAAGACCTCAACATAGTCTTTAGGGTCCTTAGACCCATCATAGGGCTTCATGGTGGGAGTCTTGAACTTCGGAGGGATTGGAGCCTCTATAATATCCGAGGTGAATGGCGATTCTTCCAAGTTGCCATCGTCAAACGATCTCTCCTTCTTCTCGCACCTGGCTTTGAGTGCCTTGACCTGCTCGTCGAACCTGTGTTTCATCAGGTCGAATTCTTCCCTGGTGATCACAGCTTCTGGTGTTAGAGGCTTGTATTTTGATTGAGCCTTTAGGTTCGAGTTGGAGAATTCTCGGGAGTAGGAAGGAGAGTCTTCCGGCTCCCGAGATGCTCTCTTCTTCTTTCCAGTGAGATGCTTTCTCAGATCGTTATCCTGCAAGCTGTAATCCACTCCTTCATCGTTGGGAATGGGCTCGCGGTTGCCAGGTCGGATAGATGGAGCTCCTTTTTCACCGGGTGCTCCCGGGGCCCTAGAGGGAGACGCAGTTCGGTTAGCACACGTTGCCTCGGCGTACATTTCTTCCATTGTACGCAACCGATGGCGCATATCATCCAACTCGCGCTGGAGAGTAGACAGAGCTTCAGGGTCTGCTGCTGGGTTGGCCCTCCGGGAGGACTTTCTCGACGTCCTTCCTCGGCCTCTGTTGGCTTTTGAGGGTTTCGGGTGAGCAGGTGGCAGCTCTTGGTTCGCATGGCGGGTAGATCTCCCTCTTGCCCTGCTCGGACCTGGTCCTCGACTATTCTTGCATCGAGGTCTCGCTGAGGGTCGTTATCAGCGTTTACACCCCTCTGTTCTGTCGTATTGGCAGAGTTTGCTGGATGCATCATCTTTGCGTATATTTTCTAAATCGGGATGACTTAAGATGTCGTTCCCACAGACGGTGCCAAATGTTTATTCAGGAATTTGCACAACGGTTCTGCACGAATCGAGCTCGAACCCGGTCTTCGGTTCCGACCTGAATACTAGAGTGGACCTGCACAAGAGGGTAAGCACTCCGACGCTCAAGTCAGTATAGATCGGACTCCGTATTTAGTTCGAGGTGAGATTCGATCCCTGAGCGTGAAATGATGCCCTTTATTTATAGGTGATGGATCCGACAGTACACACGACCGGCGGTTACATGTCTTTTCTCATGTCGGACCTGTCGGGTTCCGAACAGGTCGGACCCCAGTCAGGTCAAACCTTGGTGCCCATACTTCATCTTTTATAACGGGCAAACCCGGCCACCTCGGCTGGGCCGAGGTGGACCTAAGCAATCTCTTTTTTTAGTTTCTTCAAACACTAATAAGGGTCCTCCACGTGTCTTGGGTATGTTTACCCCCAAACAAAACCGATTCAGATTATTCCAATGTTTGATTATTTATTTGATTTGTACCCAAAAAAACTTTGTGAATTACCCGTTGAAAGAGATTTTGCTAGCGAAAAAGCTTTGAACGCTGCCCGACGCCCTTTGTTTTTGCAAATATTTTTACGAATACGTTTTTTTTTGATATAGAAGTGCGCTTTTTTGGAACTGCCATTAAAAAATGATAATAGATTATTCATTGTTATAGTTGGATGTGAAAGACATCAATTGTTCAAAACAAATTGTTCTTTACTATTTATTATCCATTTATTCCTTAAATTATATTATACTCCTAATATAGATATCTAAAATTTAAAATTATTAGATTAGGAACAAAGGAAAAATATATATATATATATATATATATATATATAATGTTATTTAAAAAAAAAGAATCGTTTAATGATTCGTATCCTAATAAACGAACTTAATAAAAAGAAGTCTTATTTTACTGGATCAACTTGTAGGCTGTCTTTTATGATTGATACCAAAATAAAATCGTGTTTTTCGTGTAATTATTCCTTGTTGTATAGGAGGAAATTTTTGTAATGCATACTAAATGATAATAATAAAGAAAATTTTCTGTTTCTATATTGTCATAAAATTTTCCTTAAAATAAATAGTTGTGTTGATTAATAGTTTCAATGGGTCATCTTATTTGATCAATTCTAACATCTTGAGCTGAAATATTTGAAGTATTTATCAAAAAATTAAGAATGATTAAGAATAGGAAATTCTATTTAAGTTGTGGATATTTAAATTTTTTATTATCTGATCCTTTTGAAAAGAGATAAGAGCTGGTGAATCAAAAAAAAATAAATTAGGAATTAAATATACTTTTTTTATGGAATATATGTATCAATATTCATGGATCATACCTTTCATCTCATTTCCAATTCCTATCTTAATAGGAGTGGGACTTCTACTTTTTCCGACAGCAACAAAAAACCTTCGACGTATGTGGTCTTTTCCTAGTGTTTTATTGTTAAGTATAGTTATGATTTTTTTAGTTTATCTGTCTATTGATAAAATAAATAGTAATTATATCTATCAATATGTATGGTCTTGGACTATCAATAATGATTTTTCTTTAGAGTTGGGCTACTTGATCGATCCACTTACTTGTATTATGACAATATTAATCACGACTGTTGGAATTATGGTTCTTATTTATAGTGACAATTATATGTCTCATGATCAAGGATATTTGAGATTTTTTGCTTATATGAGTTTGTTCAATACATCAATGTTGGTATTAGTGATTAGTTCGAATTTGATACAAATTTATATTTTTTGGGAATTGGTTGGAATGTGTTCTTATCTATTAATAGGTTTTTGGTTCACTCGACCTACTCGGGCGAATGCTTGTCAAAAGGCATTTGTAACTAATCGCGTGGGGGATTTTGGTTTATTATTAGGGATTTTAGGTCTTTATTGGACAATGGGGAGTTTTGAATTTCGCTATTTGTTTAAAATATTCAATAACTTGATTTATAATAATGAGGTTAATTTCTTATTTGTTACTTTGTGCGCGGTCCTATTATTAGCAGGTGCAGTTGCTAAATCTGCTCAATTTCCTCTTCATGTGTGGTTACCTGATGCTATGGAGGGCCCTACCCCCATTTCGGCTCTTATACATGCTGCTACGATGGTAGCAGCGGGAATTTTTCTTGTCGCTCGACTTCTTCCGCTTTTTAGAGCAATACCTTACATAATGAATCTAATAGCTTTGATAGGTATAATAACAGTACTATTTGGAGCTACTTTAGCTCTTGCTCAAAAAGATATTAAGAGAAGTTTAGCCTATTCTACAATGTCTCAATTGGGTTATATGGTGTTAGCCTTGGGTATAGGGTCTTATCAGGCTGCTTTATTTCATTTGATTACTCATGCTTATTCAAAAGCGTTGTTGTTGTTAGGATCTGGGTCAATTATTCACTCAATGGAATCTGTTGTTGGATATTCTCCAGATAAAAGTAAGAATATGGTTCTTATGGGTGGTTTAACAAAGCATGTGCCAATTACAAAAAATGTGATATTCCCCCTTGACTGCTTTTGGTCCAAAGATGAAATTCTTAATGATAGTTGGTTGTATTCACCGATTTTCGCAATAATAGCTTGTTCTACAGTAGGATTAACAGCGTTTTATATGTTTCGCATCTACTTACTTACTTTTGAGGGACATTTAAACCTTTATTTTAAAAATTACAGCGGAAAAACAAATAACTCCCTCTATTCAATATTATTGTTGGGTAAAGAACGATCTAAAATCATTAAAAAAAACTTTCGTTTCTTATCATTATTAACAATGAATAATAATGAAAGGTCTTCTTCTTTTTTTTTTTTTGTAAAAAAACAACATATCAAATTGATAGTAATGTAACAAAAATGATGCGCCCCTTTGTTACTATTCCCCATTTTGGTACTAAGAATAGTTTTTCGTATCCCTATGAATCAGATAATACTATGCTATTTCCTATGTTTGTGTTATCCCTATTTACTTTGTTTGTTGGAGTCATAGGAATTCCGTTCACTCAATTCAATCAAGAAGCAATTGATTTGGTTATATTAGACAAATGGCTAACTCCGTCTATAAACTTTTTACATGAAAGTTCAAAAGATGTTGAAAATTGGTATGAATTTTTTAAAAATGCAACTTTTTCAGTGAGTATAGCTTTTTTTTCGGAATCTTTATAGCGTCTTTCTTCTATAAGCCTGCTTATTCATCTTTACAAAATTTGAATTTTCGTAATTCATTTGTTAAAAGTTTTACTAAATTTTTTTAAATTATAAATATAATATATAATTGGTCATATAATCGTGGTTACATAGATGCTTTTTATAGAATATCCTTGATTGGTGGTATATGAGTATTAGCTGAATTAACTTATTTTTTTGATCGATGGGTAATTGATGGAATTACAAACGCAGTGGGTATTTTAAATTTTTTTGTAGCAGAAAGTATTAAATATGTAGGAGGTGGTCGAATCTCCTCTTATATCTTGTTGTATTTAGCTTATGTATTCATTTTTATATTATTAATTTACTTTGTTTTTTTCTAACATCTTTTTCAAATTTATCATTTTTTATATATCGAAATGGACGATTCCATCGTTTATAGTCGAAAAGAATAGTCACAAGAGGTTTTTTCAAACCAGAAGAGAGATTTTTCTTTTTTATCTATTTCTAATTTCGAATTTTCTTTATTTCCATCCTAAAGGTAAGAAATTTCATAAACACGTCTTTTTTTATTTTGATAGCGTGTCCTTTTAAAGTGGAATTCATCCTTTGTTTTTTCCTTTCCATTCACTCAGATCTCTTCCGTTTCATCGATTTTGTTCGGATCCTCCTTTTCTTCCGAAAAAAGGGAAGGAGAAGTATCTTCTTCGGTGGATCCCTCTTGTTCCTGTTTAGTCCCCTTCGTTTCGGAAGTGGTTTCTATTTCTACATCTGTTTCTTCCTCACTTGCTCCCCTTTCCTCCATTTTTGAGGTTTCTTTCAGTTTCTTAGTAACAATGGGTGATGGTATTCTGCCGAAATAGTTGACACAGGTAATAAATAAGAGAATACTAAAGATTCGAGCCATAGAATTTCTCAATTCTGACACAAGGTACTTATTAGATCTAATAGAATTATTTTGCTGTATCCAGACTAATATCAATCCAACCCATTTCATGAATAAAATGTGACCAATTAACCAACCAAAAAAACTACTTGTTAAAAATAACATCTTGTTGTTGCATCGAAACATAGAAATGTTGACTAATCTGACTAACATTGAACTTGGTAAAATGAAATGGTTGAATTGAAAAATGAGATTATTTAGGAATACACATTGAATGCTAAGATTACGCATTGAGTTTCTGGTAGTAGATCCATAATCAAAAAAGTGTTTGTGATTGTTCCAGAATAAATGAAACAAAAGATAGGGTAGAGCTAAGACAGTTTTTGTATGAGGTCTACCCAATGCTAGATGCAAAGGCGCATAATAGATCGATATTAACATCATGAGCTGTCCCGTAATAAAACCTGTTGTTGCTGATACTTTCTTCTCGGTTCCTTCTTCCATAACCCGAGCTCGGAGAAGGAAGAGATAAGAGAGCCCTATGGAGAATGTGGTCAGAAATCCATAATAGAGTTCGAC